>NW_026869274.1:143275-179123 GCF_020745735.1 Hemiscyllium ocellatum | reverse complement strand
GGAGGGGTAGAGGGAGGGCAGGTAGCGGGTGTAGAGGGAGTGGGGTAGATGAAGGGGGTGGGAGGGGCAGAGGAAAGAGGTAGATGGAGAGGGGGAGAGGAAGGGTGGAGAGGGAGGGGTTGGGGGTGTAAGGGATAGATGGAGGGGTAGAGGGAGGGGGAGAATGGGTGCGGGGGGACGAATCAGTGTGCGAAAGGTTGGCGCGGGGGTGTGGGGGGTGAGGGGGATAGGGGGTTGTGGCGAGGGGGTCGGGGGGAGAGAGGGGTCGAGCGGGGCTGAGGGAGACGATTAGAGGGTGAGTGGGGGTGAGTGGAGACGAGGGGGTGCGAGGGGGAGGTGAAGCGGGGGTTCGAGGGGGTGCGAGGGGAGCGATTGGAGGGCGAGTTGGGGGCGAGGGGGGTCGGGGAGGGGCGAGGGTGGCGATGGGGGGGCGAGCAGGTTTGAGGGGGCGGGGGCGAGAGGGTAGTGAGGGGAGCGAGGTGGGACAAGGTGAGCCAGTGGGGGCGTGGGGGGCGGGGGGAGGGGTGGGTAGAGGGGTGGGGCGTAAGAGTGGTGTGCCGGGGGCCCGGGACGGTGGGGGTGGGGGGTGGGAGTGGAGGAGAGGTTGAAGAGAGTCGGGGAGAGACAGAAGGAGAGTGCTGGCTGTGTCATTTCATCGTCTGTGAAACACATTAAGACCGGCGAAGTCCCTCATCCTGATAACGTTCTGCTCAGGACTCCAGTCACTAATTTGCTGCCAGGTTCTGATAAATAACCAAAAACACAACAGGAGTTGCACTTGCAGAGAATACGGGAGCCACGGTTACATCAACATCAGAACACGAGGAGGCTATTTAGCTTCGTGAGAAAAAATTCCTGATGAAGGGCTTATGCTCGAAACGTCGAATTCTCTATTCCTGAGATGCTGCCTGGCCTGCTGTGCTTTGACCAGCAACACATTTGCAGCTATTTAGCTTCTTGAGCCTATTCTAACATTCACCCAAATCATGGTCATCTTCATCATCATGACAAATCCCTGCCTTTGTCCCATAATCCTTCAGCATTTTCATTCCAAATCTACCAACCTCAAATTTGAAATTTGCAAATAATTTCCAATCAATCGCTGTTTGTGGAACTTTATCAAACTATCCATTTCTGTGTATAAAAGTGTTCCCCGTTATCACACCTCAATGTTCTGACTCGAACACTTCATCTGTTTAATCTTTCTTCTTAAGTTAAACCTTGGAATCCAAGTATCACTTCAGTAAATCTACACTGCACTTCCCCTCAGAGGGATACTCTCCTTCAGCCATGGTGCCCAGCCCTGACAGCTTGGTCTAACTAGGTTCGGATTTGCTGAAGCATGACTTCTAATCCTTTGGGATCTCGTCTTCTGTCGAGATCAATGTCAACATTCCACCGGCCCCTTGGTCACTTTTCTGAACCTATTTGAGACATTTTCGTGAACTATACAGCTGGATCAATCCCACCAAGTTCCTTTGGAGTCCACTCTCTCTATTTTCACAATCACAAAATATCCGATTTTGATCCAACCTCTCACTTGCCGACACAAACTCATCTGTCGTTGTTTTTTTTTCATTTACTGAATCTATCAAGATTGCTTCCTAATGCTGTGCTTCCATCTACCTACACTTGGAATCGCTGTCATCTGCAGAGTGGCCCCAAATGTTGAATGTGGCTTTCCTTTCATTATGAATAGCGAATAATAAGATCTCCAACATCGATCCATGCAGGATATCACTAAACATATCCTTCCAATTAGAATACCTCTTACAATCTGCACAAATGTCTCTTGTTCAAATCAAATTCCTCTGCAAAAAATATCTTTTGCATCTTATTACCTTTAATGAACAGTAGAAAGGTGTAAATTCAGGGACATGCTTCACAGTCAAATTTGCCTTGTGTTTATCTGACTGGGGGAGCAAGGAATCCCAGTAAATATTAATTTTTGTCTTCACTATATGGGAACTCGATCACAAAGATTCACAATGTCAAGTATTTATTCTCCTTCATGATTTAAAAACTCTGGGCACATTGTGACCGAGTGGTACTCACTTTTTTTTCAGAAACACAGGCCCTGCCCAACTGTTGGCTCACACTTGTTACACCATATGGTCCTCGTCCTCTCCATCTGAATCTCATGGCAAGGTACCTCGAACAAGGAGAGAAGCAACTATTCCAAGCACTGGGATCCAACTAATTGGTAACATCACTCACCCTAATCCATAAGAGAAGCAGACTGGTCCCGCACTATGTCCTCATCTGAACCATCCTGCTGGCTGCGTTCCTTCCCCATATGAAAGTGGTGTTGGCTCTCTGGTGGCAGAAGGGAATGGAAGGATTTCTCTTCAATCTCATCTTTAGTCATTGGCTCGCCAAACTTATGGGAGCATTCAGTGGCAACAGAAGCAGAGGCTGTAGAGACAATAAATGATTGACATTGTTCTTTGTTATTTTCCATTGCTAACTGAAAGGTTTAGAACTTGAACTTGAAGTTAAGGGCTGAGCTAGCATCCTTGGATTAACTATCTGCTCAAGGAGCAGAGTGAGGTTACAATTATTGATACAACACAACTTTGATATTGAATCATACATTGTTTAAGTTTCCTTGTGCACAACCACAGATCCAGGGGAAACACAAGGAACTTGGATTGAATAGGTTAAGCACATAACTGAAGAAAGGAATCTTGAATTAAAGGAGTGCAAGACATGTGCCTACTTGACCCACATATCCTTTGGGTAGGGAAGGAGTGCTAACGTAGCAAAAGATTTGATTGATTCAAATCATCTAACTGATGAGACACATTTCCCTGCTTAAGTCATGAGATCATTGGAAGAACAAAACATCATTTCTGGTTAAAGAAGTCCCCTTTCTCACTAGGTAATGAAGGCACACTGTCTCTCGGATTGAGTCGTTGGCCACTATTTGAACCACCTCCTTAATAGAGCTATTTCCCTTTTGTGTGGCCAGAGGTTCTGCTTTTCTCCAAGAATGGTAAGGGTGAGCTGTCTTGTTTACTGCTGCCGCTGCTGCTCCTATAGAAATGTCACAGAACAACACAGATGCATAGTTTCAGGACACAAAAACAGGTTCTCAGTATCTGTGATTTACACAGGCTTCCTTCTCAACCTAAACCCATCAACATGGTTTTCTTCGATTTCTTGTATTCCAAGCTCCTCCTTGAGTTCATCTGTTATTTACTTCAATTATCCCTGATGAAGTAAGTTCTACATTCAAACCCCTTTTTGGTAAAGACTTTGTCGCCCTCTGCAAATTCCTCGTGAGATTTAATAGTGATTACAATTATATACACAGATCCTGTGGGTTCTGGCATTCCCAAGCAGAAACATCTTTTCCATGTCTACCCGATCAAACGTAACTGGACCATGTCACTCTTTTACAATGAGACAAGACTGTCCAATCTTACTTGATGAATTCAAATTCAGTTTGAATATAATTCCAGTAACTATTCTTTATCTTCCCTACTGCCTCTACATTCATATTACAATATGAAGATCGGAACTGTTTGCAGTGCTCCAAGGGTGATCTGTCCATGGTTCTACACATATCGAACACATTTCCATTCTGTCGTCCCAGAAATAAACCCATGATACACTTTTCTATTTAACCTCACAAACTGGTGCCATTTGCTGCCAGTGACTCATTGCTATCTCCAGATCCCTCTGCCCTATTTAAGGACATATTTCCAAAGAGGAAGTTGTCTCTTTATTCTTTTGACCACAGTGTACTACCTCACACATGGGTGGAGGTTAATCTTCCACAGCTTTGACTGCAATATTCCCTTAACCAAATCTTCCCAACAGTAAGTCTTCCTAAAAACAAAACGCCAACATATTAATGTACATAATCTCGGCAACTATTTCTTATAGCACTAACTGTCGAGCTCAGTTTTGAACAAACATCCTCTGCCACAGTTATCAAAATGCCACAAGCTGAATGACAACCACTGTTTACATTCATATTCACTGCAACCTAAGAATGAGAGGTGGTATCATTGAGGGTCTATAAAATGGTCAAGGGATTGACCAAGTAGAGGCAGAGAAGATGATTCAATCTACACTGAGTTGTCCTAAGTTTACAATGAAGGGAAAGTTGGAGGAATTACTTCTCTCAGAGGATGGTGAACCTGGGGAATTCTCTATCTCAGAACACTGTGGATTCTGGGACATTAAGTAAATTTAAATAAGAGACACACATACTTTTAATCAGTAAAGGGTTGAAGAGTTAAGGAGGGCTGGCAGGAAAATGGTGTTCAGGCCAAGATGGGATTCACAATCAAGCTGTCTAAATTTTAAACATGAACACTTCTTAACAGCTCACTCGATCCTAACGAAATATTTTGTGCAAAACAAATCACATGATACATAGTTATTCAGAGAACAAAACAAGTTTGTTCATTGAAGAACCCAGAGGAAAAGGTGATGAAACAATGTGAGTTTGATATACCTCAATCATCATTTCAAGTGCATTCTCTGCACAAATTCTCCTTTTCCTCCTCGAAGTATTCAACTTCTTGAATAATTGAGAGAATGAAGTCACAGTTGTACAATACATAAATCAGACCCTTCAGTCCAACTTGCCCATGCTGACCAGATATCCTAAATTAATCTAGTCCCATTTGCCAGCATTTGTTCCATATCCATCTGAGACCATAAGACCATAAGACGTAGGAGTGGAAGTAAGGCCATTCGGCCCATCGAGTCCACTCCGCCATTCAATCATGGCTGATGGGCATATCAACTCCACTTACCAGCGTTCTCCCCGTAGCCCTTAATTCCTCGAGGCAACAAGAATCTATCAATCTTAAACCCTTTCTACTGATTATCAGTTTATTTTACTTTATCAGCACTTGAAATATTGACTTTTTTTCTCCCAACATTGGTGAAAGAAATCATAACTTCATTCATCCAAGTTAATTTTGTAATCTTTCATAAAGAAACATGTGTGAACAACATATAGCTGAGTGCAAACCAAAATACTGCAGCTGCACGATATCTGGGAACACTCTAAAGGTGAGGCACTCCTACTTTGGTGTAACTTGCAGTCTGGCCAAATTTCAGCAAAATGCTGCTCAATTTTATCTGCAAACTATAGAATAAAATCCTCCTTGCACAATAATGAGGCAGCATTTTGGGATGTCATTTTTAAAATATATTATTTTCAAAGTTACTCACAATTCAGAGTGATCACTTGGTGCTGTCTGCATAACACAGTACCAAAAGGAATTAACAGTAAAAAACACAATAACCAAATTCAGAGTCACAAATTCATTGATGTTGCATGGGTCCAGCATTTATAAGTAATCAATTTTTAAAAATACATACGTAGACATTTACTAACTATATTGGAGTACAGTCAAGTTTCTTATTGAACGGTGACAGAATTGGACAGAGTCCGCATGGATTTAAGAGAGGGGAATCATACTTAACAAATCTACTGAAAGAATCTACAGAGTCGAATATTAAAGTAAGAAATAGCAGGATATTTAGAAAAGCTTATAATTAAACATGGTAGACTGGGTTTTGTGAAAGAGAAACTATATTTGACGAATTTGCGACAGTTCATTGAGGAGATAACAAGCAGGGCTGATAAAGGGCAATCCAATGATGTTCTCTATTTGGAATTTAAAAATGCAAAAGGTAAGGTGCTCCATAAAAGGTAATTACACAATTTAGAAGCTCATGGTATCGGGGTAATGTATTAGCATGGATTGAGGATTGGTTAACCACGCTGGCTGTTGCTGAGTCCTCACTTGCAGTGCTGTATACAATATTAGCTCTCATATTTAATAAAGGATAAACCAACATTGGAGACCATTCAAAAAAGATTCACTTAGCTGCTTCGAGCATGAAAGGGTTGACCTATCAAGAATAGATAAGCAGGGGTGATCTTATGGAAATAACATTCTGAGGAGCTTGATAGGGTGGATGTTGACTACATCTTCCAGCACCAGTGAAGTCTCAAACCAGGGGACATTACACAAGGGAATATTCATTTTAGAAAAAGTTAAGAATTTTATCTCTCAGTGAATGGCTAGAATTTTCTCACCCAAACTTTAGTGGAAGTTAAATGTGGGAGGGGAATGGTTGGGTTACTCTTCGGAGGATTGTTCTGGCTTGTTGGGCTGAAGGGCCTGTTTCCACACAGTAGGGAATCTATGATTCTATCTCAAATTATTTTAAAAGGAGGGCAGATAGATTTTTGAAATATTAAGCAGTTGAGGGCTATGCGGATCAAGCATAAAAGAGGTGTTGAGGTCTGGGTTGACCCAGCCATGATCTGACAGAACGGGGGAACAAGCTGAAAGGGATGAATTCCCTATGCCTGCTCCGATTCCTTGAGGCTCCATTTCATGTTTTTTTTTTGTCTCCAAAGAAGAGCGTAATACAATGTGCTAAAGATCTCAGATGTTGTGAAAATGCGATGTTTATGTACTGATTCAGATGGCATTGATTCATCAGTCACAGCTATACAGTCATGAGTAGGAAGGCAATTCCGTCCATGAATAAAGGAAATCTACTGCAGAGCTCACGCAAAGGGAATTCTTACCCTCAGTAAACTCTCAACCCATCCTACCTCTTGCAAAAATGCCATTCCGTCTTCCAATTCCTCCGCCTCCGACGTATCTGCACGCAGGAGGACCAGTTCCACCATAGAACACACCAGATGGCCTCCTTCTTTAGAGACCGCAATTTCCCTTCC
Organism: Hemiscyllium ocellatum; assembly: GCF_020745735.1. Lineage (NCBI taxonomy): Eukaryota > Metazoa > Chordata > Chondrichthyes > Orectolobiformes > Hemiscylliidae > Hemiscyllium > Hemiscyllium ocellatum. Next base: position 172,399 of record NW_026869274.1, on the reverse strand, counting down.
CCCGTGGTTAAAGATGCCCTCCAACGCATCTCGTCCACATTCCGCACCTCCGCCCTCCACATACCACCCCTCCAACCGTAACAAGGACAGAACGCCCCTGGGGCTCACCTTCCACCCTATAAACCTTCGCATAAACCAAATCATCCACTGACATTTCCGCCACCTCCAAAAAGACCCCGCCACCAGGGATATATTTCCCTCCACACCCCTTCCCGCCTTCCGCAAAGACCGTTCCCTCCGTGACTACCTGGTCAGGTCCACGCCCCCATACAACCCACCCTCCCATCCTGGCACTTTCCCCTGCCACCGCAGGAACTGTAAAACTTGTGCCCACACCTCCTCCATCACCTCTATCCAAGGTCCGAAAGGAGCCTTCCACATCCATCAACGTTTTACCTGCACATCCACTAATTTCATTTATTGTATCCGTTGCTCCTGATGTGGTCTCCTCTACACTGGGGAGACTGGGGGCGCCTCCTAGCAGACCGCTTCAGGGAACATCTCCGGGACACCCACACCAATCAACCACACCGCCCCGTGGCCCAACATTTCAACTCCCCCTCCCACTCTGCCGATGACATGGAGGTCCTGGGCCTCCTTCACTGCCGCTCCCTCACCACCAGACGCCTTGGAGGAAGAACACCTCATCTTCTACCTCGGAACACTTCAACCCCAGGGCATCAATGTGGACTTCAACAGTTTCCTCATTTCCCCTTCCCCCACCTCACCCTAGTTCAAACTTCCAGCTCAGCACTGTCCCCATGACTTGTCCGGACTTGCCCTACCTGCCTGTATTCTTTCCCACCTATCCACTCCACCCTCTCCTCCCTGACCTGTCACCTCCATCCCCTTCCCCACTCACCCATTGGACTCTATGCTACTTTCTCCCCACCCTCCTCTCGCTTATCTCTCCACGCTTCAGGCTCACTGCCTTTATTCCTGATGAAGGGCTTGTGCCCGAAACCTCGATGTCTCTGCACTTTGGATGCTGCATGAACTGCTGTGCTCTTCCAGCACCACTGACCCAGAATCTGGGTTCCAGCATCTGCAGTCATTGTTGTTACCTCCCATCACATGACCCAACATCTCAGCACAAGCAGGACACACTGCGCATGCTCCAGCCAACAGTGACCCCGGGTGATTGATGTCAGCACCGGACCAATGAAAGGACGGTGGGCAGAGCGGGAGGACCGAGCGGGAGGTTGATCCTCCAACCAATCACAGTGCATGAAGGGCAGAGCTAACGTAAACCATGTGATCACCCTCGCGCCCGACGCAGAGAGCCTGTAATGAATGCTCGGGAAGTTATGGAGCGAAAGGATATGGTAAGGAAAGAAATAATCAGGGAAACGGGAGAAAAACTATGTTGCTATGAGCGGAGAGGTTTTACATACAAATTGTGCATGTCGGAAAACACAAATTTGAACGTCCCAGTCCCATGTTTGCAGTAAATGATGAATTGCCTCAGCGGCTGCAGGGCTGAGTGAGCGCCGCCATCTTTATTCGGGACAACGATTCACTGGACACGTGCTGGGCCACCATCTTTGTAGGGGGCAAGGTGCAGCCAGGCGCATGTGCAGCCTTTCTCTGGTACAGAGTCATTGTGATGACAGCAGCCAATCCTGCTCTGATTCACCTCTGGGCTCCCTCAGGACCACTTTGTCAATGTCTAGCTTCCTCAGTCTCCAACCATGGGGGTATTTTTGGTCTGTTTAGTACTGTATTATTACTGTTATAGACCCTTTGTAAATGAGTTTTTCACTGCGGCCCAGCCCCTGACCATGTGCTGCTCTATTATCAGATTACTTTTATCTTGAATATTTTTGACAGTCAAGAATTCTTTTTTCCAATAAGCAAGTGTATTTTCCTTCCATTTCTGACTATCAAATTCTGCACCATTTTCATTCCCTGTAATCCGTTTTGCACTCCCTGAAACATCAACTGTGTTTCTCCTTCCACAGATCCCAGTGATTAATGCCAAAGCCCTGTTGCCTGGGGAGAGGGTGATGTTTGACTTTCTTGTACAGCTGCAGTTTGTGTGGTGAAGGTGCTCCCACAATGTGGTTGGGTAAGAGATTTACAGATTATTCATTACAGCAACAGTGATGATTTGAAGATAATGTCCAAATCAAGAACAGTTTGTAATTTTATTATCATGCTTATAATTTCACAAAAATACTATTGAGAACTTTAGATATAAGGCCAGAGATGGAGATACTAGGTCAGGTGATCAAAAGCATTGCCAAAAAGTAGGTTTTGAGGGATGTCTTAAAAGTGGAAAGCAGACCTGTGAGGTTTTGTCTGCAAATTCCAGACCATGGTGCTTTAGCAACTGTAGAATCAGCAAAACAATTGAAATAATGAATTAACAAATCATTGGGAAGCTCGAAGAAAATGGGTTGTCGAAGTCTCAAAGGATGTGTGGTGAAGGGAGCTAGGGATGATCACAGCCAGGAATTATATGTAGAGTGAGTTTTCTAAATTGTTGTTGCTTATGAATAGGAGCCTTTTGATGGATCAACATGTTTTGGGAGAAGTGAGCACATGGGTGACAGTTTTCAATTTTTCTTGAGATTACAGAGAGGTTGAATTTGGGAGGCTGGCTAGGAGTGTGTTTGGATAATTAAATCTGGAGATAACACACAATGGATGAGAGTATATGAGCTGAGACAAGGATAGAATCAGCTAGAAATAGTGGTGTTGGAGTGGGACTGGGCTGTCCCCCTCACCTCACCTCTGGGATTCAGCTGGTTGTCAGGTTGTGAATCAGGGCAGTAACACAATCGGGAGCTGAGTGGCCGTGGTGGAGCCTAAAATGAGTGTCACTCAGCTGGCTGTTCCTGAGCAGCTGATGCTCGGTTGTCCTGCTAAGGACTACTTCCATCGCTTTACTGCTGATCGAGTTGGACTGATGGAGGGAAATTGCCGAGATTGGATTTGCCCTGTGTTTTTATTTGGGCAATGTTCCACATTGATGGTAGATTCCAGTGCTGGAGCGGTATGTGGCTTGGTGGGTGGCAAGTTCTGGAGCACAAGCTATCAGTATTATTGCCAGAATGTTAGCAGGACCTTAAGCCTTTACACTACTTAACCATTCTGTTGATATTACTCAAAGCAAATTGAATTGGCTTAAAGCTCACATCTGTGACATGAGGAACCACTGGAGAAGGCTGAGATGGATCATCCCACTTTGCATCTGGCTGAAAATTGCTGCAAATGCTGTCATCTTATCTTTTGCATGGATGTGTGAGACCCCTCCATCAGTAAGGGTGGGGATATCTGTGGTGCTTCCGGCAACTAGTTGTTTAATTGTCTATTACCATTCACAACTGGGTGTGGCAGAACTGCAGAGCCCTGATCCACTCCATTGGATGTAGGATCACTTAGCTCTATTGCTTGCTGCTGATGCTGTTTGATATGCAGATAGTCCTGCTTGGTAGCTTCACCAGGTTGGCACTTCATTTTTAGGTATGCCTGGTGCTGCTCATGGCATGCCCTCCTTTCCTGTCCGTTGTGATGGGTGAGAGCGGGATTTACAAACCTATGAGATTGCAGATTGTGCTGGAGTACAGTTCTGTTGCTGTTGTTATCCCACAGTGCCTCAGAGAGATCCAGTTTGAGTTCCTACATCTGTCCCATTTAGCACGGTGATAGTACCACTCAACTTTTTTTCTCAACTTTATGGCGAGGCTTTGTCTCCAAAAAGACTGTGGGATGGTCGCTCTTACCGATACTGTCATGGACAGTTGCATTTGCAGCTGGTAGATTCATAACAATAAGATGTAGTATCTTTTTCCCTCTTGCTGGTTCCCTCACCACTTGCTGCAAACCCCATTTGAACAGTTATGTCCTTGAGGACTGAGATAGAGTAGCTCAGACTGAGCTATCAGCTACTGAGTTAGACTCACCTTCCCAGAAGTCCTTCGTTCCTACCTCGCACCTCTAATATTCCATGTCTTTTTTTTCACTGGAGAAGGATGTGGAAGCTAGAGAGTTTGGAGAAATGAATAGTGAGAACTTGAAACGTGTCTGTTACAGAGGAGGAGTTTCAGGATGTCTTAAATTGCATCAAGGTGGATAAAGCCTTGGGACCTGATCAGGTGTATTCCAGAAATTTGTGGGAAGCTCGGGAAGTGATTGCTGGGCCCCTCCCTGACATATTGGTATTATCGTTCGTGACAGGTGAGGTGCTGGAAGACGGGTGCCATTTTTTTTATAAAAAGGTGGTAACAAAAGGCCAAGGAACACGAGAACAGTGAGCCTGAAGTCAGTGGCAGGCAAGTAGTTGGAAGGGATTCTGAGCGACAGGATTTACATGTATTTGGAAAGACAAGGAATGATTAGAGAGTCAGCATGGCTTTGTGCGTGGGAAATTGTCACTCTAACCTGATTGAGTTTTATTTTGAAGAAGTGCGAGGAAGATTGATGAAGATAGACTGTGGTCATTGTACATATGGGCATTGAACAAGGTTCCACAGAGCAGACTGGTTAGCAAGGTTAGATAACATGGAATGCAGGGAGAACTATCTATTTGGATACAAAACAGGCTTGAAGGTAGGAGACAGTGGGTGGTGATGAAGGGTTGCTTTGTGGACTGGAAGTCTCTGAAAAGCGGTGTGCTGCAGGAATGGATATTGGGTCCTTAAATAAATGACTTGGATGTGAATATATGAGGTGGGTTTACAGAAAATACAAAGTTGTAGGTGCAGTGGACAGTGAAGAAGGTTAGTTTAGAATACAACAGTACCTTGATCAGATGGGCCATTCGAGTGAGGAATGGCAGATGGAGTTCAATTTAGACAAATGAGCTGCTGCATTTTGGTAAGGCAAATCAGGACAGGACTTAATGTATTTAGTGGTAAGTTCCTGGGGAGTGTTGCTCAAAAAAGAGGTACATTGTTCCTTGAATGTAGAGTCGCAGGTCGGCAGGTAGTGAAGGTGGTGTTTGGTATGCTTATATTTATTGGTCAATGCATTGAATACAGAAGCTGGGACGTCATATTGGGGCTGGATAGGACATTTGACAATGGGAACCTTTTTCCACGTATGGAGTCAGCTATTACGAGGGGGCGTAGCTTTAAATTAAGGGGAAGTCGGTATAGGACAGATGTTAGGGGTGGATTCTTTACTCAGCGAGTCGGGAGTTCATGGAATGCCCTGCCAGTAGCAGTGGTGGACTCTCCCTTTTTATGGGCATTGGATAGGCAAATGGAGGATAGTGGGCTCGTGTAGGTCAGGTGGGCTTGGGTCGGCGCAACATCGACGGCCAAAGGGCCTGTATTGCACTGTATTTTTCTATGTTCTTTGTTCTATGATAAAGCCATTTCAGGAATTCCATTTTCAGTTCGAATTTTCCTTTTCTGAGAAGAATGTTGTGAAACTTGAAATGGTTCAGACAAGATTTACAAAGATTTGCTACAGTCGGAGGATTTGGGCTACGCGGAGAGGCTAAATAGGCTGGGGTTAAATTCCCTTGAGAATCAAAGACTGAGAGGTGATGTTTGGGAGATTTATAAAATCACGAGGGGCGTGGATATGGTGAACAGCTGGGGTCTTTTTTTTCCCCCAGGTTAGGTGAGTCCAAAACAAGACCACGTGGGTTTAAGTTGAGAGGGCAAAGATTTAAAAGGGATCAGTTTTCAAGCTGAGTGTGGGGCGTGGATGGAATGAGCTGCCAGATGAAGTAGTGGAGACTGATACAATTACAACATTTAAAAGGCATCCGATTGGGTACGTGATGAGGAAGGGTTTTGAGGAATTCAGACCAATAGCTGGCAAGTGGGACTCCGTTAGTTTAGGATTCCTAGTTGGCATGGGCGAATTGGTCCATTGTTTCTGAGCTGTACATCTCAGCACAGATAATTCTTGGATCTGAGAAGGTTAAGCAGTGATTTCGACCAGGTGCAAATTTGTTTCTGGGATATTTTAATTTGCAGAGAGAGGGGAATTGTTAACAATGTCACAATATTAGTAACTACTTTAAGTTAAATGGAAAATAATGTGAATATGTGACCTATATTTTACTGAGTACATTCTGAGCATCTGGAACAGTCTGAACAGCGGGTGGACACAGATTCAGCAGGTGTTCTCAAACAGATTTGCAATTTTACTTTTTACGGAAAGATTGGGAAGCTGTGGGTAAATGTGAGGTGAGTTGGGATGGATTTGCAGCATCTCCAGAGGGAGAACGTACAGCCTCAATGGGCTGAATAGCCCCCAGCCCCTGTGCTCTGTGATACTGCCCCATTCACTGTGAATGATGAAGCTCATCCCAAGGCAGAGAGAGCGAGGAGCCCACCACTCACCTCACAATGGGGGATGGCTTGATTAACGGCAGCTCCAGACCAATGGGAGGAGGTTCTGTGCGGTCCTGCAGCCAATGGGAGTGAATGAGGGGTGTGGCCAGCAAGACGACACCTGTCCATGAGCTGTGCAGGTGCAGTGTCACTGGGTGGGGGTGGGAGAGACAGCAGAGACTGGGACAGAGGCTGCTGGACCTGAATTACAAACTCCCAGTAAATTAAAACCAAAAGAACTGCGGATGCTGTAAATCAGAAACAACAACCAGGAGGGTCTGGAGAAGCTCAGCAGGTCTGGCAGCATCTGTGACGAGAAATCAGAGTTAACGTTTCAGATCCGGTGTCCCTTCCTCACAGCTGATGTTACTGTGAGAACAAATGTTGGTTTATATGTAGAAGGTAGGGTTTAGGGGAGGATGTAAGGAGTAAAGGCTAGGTAGGGATAGAGCGAGAAGAACGGTTGGATAAAGGAGTGGAAATCGATCTGGCTGGGGGAGGGTGACTAGCTGTTAATGGAGACTATTAGTGGCTAACCATAGGTAGTGTGTAATGACAGGCTGTGAGACCAAGGCCTAGTGTGTGGGGTAGGGGGCTAGGACGTGGGGTTGTTAAGCTGTGGTTAACCACTAACTGTCTCCGTTGTAAGCTGTTCCCCACATACATCACTCCACGATTGGAGCTGCAGATGGGTAGCATAGTGTTGCATCACAGCGCCAGAGACCAGCGTTCAATTCCCACTTCAGGCAACTGTCTGTGTGGAGTTTGCACATTCTCCCCGCATCAGTGTGGGTTTCATCCGGGTGCTCCGGTTTCCTCCCACAGTCCAAAAGTGTGCAGATTAGGTGAATTGGCCATGCTAAATTGCCCGTAGTGTTAGATGTAGGGGATTGGGTCTGGGTGGGTTGCTCATTAGAGGGTTGGTGTGGGCTTGTTGGGCCAAAGGGCCTGTTTCCACACTGTAAGTAATCTAATCTTTAAAAAAACCTCTTGAATATCTTTCCTAAACCCCTCTGTCCTCCTTAAATATGTATCTTAAAGTTGTTCTCTTTAATCAATGTTTCCAGCATTCGTGAAACTCTTTAGGAGAATTGTCAGTGTGAAAGGCTCCTAAAAATGCAGGTAGTTGTTGTTAATGTCTGACATCAGGAGAAACAGGAATGAACCCTCACTCTTCTTCCTCTTATAAGAAGATGGGGATGGGACTGGAAGACCAGGCAGTACCTGTCGGTCCTCCAACCAATCGGAGTGAATGAGGGGCGTGGCTATAAGCAACCACGTGATCAGCTTCACTGACAGCACAGTGTGTGTTGTGACCAAGGCATTGGGAATGTGTGAAGGTGCAGGGCATGGTTAAGGAAAGGCATATTGACCAGGAAGAGAAGGAAATTTTAATGGAACGTGCTGAGACGTTTTACAGAACTTAGTGCACACTGGAAAACATAAATTTGAAAATCCCAGGACTGTGTTTGTGGCAAACGGGAAAATGCTTCAAATGGTGAATGGTGCGAGTGAGCGCCGCCATCTTTATTGGGGGCAGTGATTCATGGGGCAGGAGTGTGGCAGCCAACTTTTTGAGGGGCAAGCTGCAGGGGGACACATGCACAGCTTTGCCTGGCAGGGAGAGATAGGGCAGGTTTTACAGAGTGTCAGAGTCAGGGTGTTTCCAGTGTCAGAGTGTGATGCTGGAAAAGCACAGCAGGTCAAGCAGCAGCCAATCGGTGGGAAGGAAGATGGACAAGAAGGTGGTGCCGAGTTGGAAGGCTGGATCTGGGATAAGGTGGGGGGAGTGGAAATGAGGAAACTGGTGAAATCCACATTGATCCCATCTGGTTGGAGGATCCGAACACAGAAGATGAGGTGTTCTTCCTCCAGGCATCAGGTGCCTGGGATTTGGCGGTGGAGGTGGCCCAGGCCCTGCATGTCCTTGGTGGAGCGGGAAGGGGAGTTAAAGTCTTGGGAAACAGGGTGTTTGGGTTGTTCAGTGTTTTACTGTTACTTTCACAGACCTTTTGTAAGTTAATTTTCCTCTGCTGCCCAACCCCTGACAACGTGCTGCTCTCTAAACGGACTGAATTTTCCACAATCACTTTGCCAGTGAATCATTCCTTTTTACAACAAAAGAATGCGTTTTCCTTCCATTTCTGACCATCAAATTCTGCAACATTTTCATTCCCTGAAATATCAACTGTGTTTCTCCCTCCACAGATCCCAGTGATTAATGCCAAAGCCCCATTGCGTGGGGAGAGGGTGATGTTTGACTTCCTGTCCAGCTGCAGTTTGTGTGGTGAAGGTGCTCCCACAATTTGGTTGGGTAAGAGACATGACAGATTATTCACTCAGCAACAGAGAAAAGTTGAAAATGTATGTGCAAATCAACAACAGTTTGTATTTTTATCATTTTTATAATTTCACGAAATACTATTGATGATTTCTGACATTAGGCAACAGATGGGTATATTAGGTCAGGTGATCAAAATAATTGCCAAATAAGCAGGTTTTCGGGGATACCTTAAAGGAGAAAAACAGATATGAAAGGATTAGGATAGGAATTCCAGACCATGTTGCCTTGGCAACAGTAGAAACAGCCAATCCGGTGAAGCAATGAATAAACACATCGTTGGGAGTCTGACAGAAAATGAGTTGTTGAGGTCTCACAGGTTGTGTGGTGCAGGGAGACAGGGATGTTCACAGCCAGGAATTACATCAAGGGTGAGAATTTGAAGTTGCTTGTAAACGGGAGCCTTTTGTTGGATCAACAAGTTATAGAGCAAGCGAGCACTTGGGCAATAGAGTTTTAGATATTCTTGAGATTATATGTAAGTTGAATGTGGGAGTCTGGCCAGGAGTGTGTTTGGATAATGAAGTCTGGAGATAACACAGGGATGGAGCAAGTATTTCAGTAAATGAGCTGAGACTAGGGTGGGGTTGGGTGATCTCACGAATGTAGAAATAGAATGAAGAGTCAGGCTCCTCCTCATCATCATCATCACTCCCCCTCACCAATTCACAGATATTGTTCCTTGTTCTGTCTGTCTTTTCTGGTTATGTCCTGCTCACCCATTCTGCTACTAACTAATATTTGACTTCAAGGTTGTTGGAAAATCCATCTCCATCTCCACTCTCCCTTTCCTTTCTGAATTCCTTGTATTTGGTGTCCCTCAAGGATCTATCCTTGGTCCCTCCAGTTTCTCACCTACATACTGCCAGGAAGTGACATCGTCCAAAAGCACTGTTAGGTTTCACATGTACACTGACAATGCCCAGCTCTCCCTCCCCACCATCCCTCTCCATTACTCAGTTATCAAACTGCTCATCACACTCCCACTACGCGATTGGCTGCAATTTCCTCCAATGAAACATTGCAATGGTTAAACCCATTGCCTTCGGTTGATGTTACAAATTCCTTTCCCTCACTGCTGAGCCCCTCTCTCTCACTGGGAACTGAGACAGAGCTACACTCTTCACAATATTGCTCTCCTATTCTGACCCCAAGGTGACCTTCTGATCAGACATCTACACAATCACAAGCACCAGGAATTCCAACCTGTAAAATGTTGCTTGTTTCCCCCTCGCCCCAGCTCCATTGCTACTGAAACCCCTTACCTGTCTCGGTGTTGCATTAAAGTTGACAAAACTAAAACAGAACCCTTAATTCCGCGACTGACCCAGAGTCTGGTTCTAGGTTCCCTCATGCTGGGACACATCCTGTCAGTCTTTACCTTGTCAAACCCCTGAGGAAGCCGATATGTTTGAAAGAGTTCACTTCTCATTCTTCCCAAATCGAGTGAGTAGAGTCCCGACTTCTTCAGCCTTTTCTTAAAAGAGAATCCCTTCAAACCAAGGATCATGCCAGTCAATCTTCTCTGAATGCCTCCGATGAAGAGATGTATTACCTTAAATAAAGGGACCAGAACTTCTCTCATTACTCCAGATGTGGTCTCACTCGCACTGTATAAAGTTGCTCTCAGGTATATACTTCACACTCTTATACTGCAAATCCCTTGAAATCAGGAGCAATATTCCATTCCCCTTCCTGATGACCTGGCGTAACTTTGTGCTAGCTTGCTTTGTTCCCTCCACATTTACCTCTTGGTCCCTTTGTGGTGCAGCTTTCGACAGTTTCCACCAATCAAATAGTCCTCTGTTCTTTTTATTATCTCCTCCAAAATGAACAACTTCACATTTTCCCAAGTGATACTCCATTTGCCAACTTGTTGCCCAGTTCTCCAATGGATCCCTCTGTGTAAACTGTTTATAATCCTTTTGGAACTTTACTGTTATGCCTTTCCTAGGAGATTTTCCCCATCATTCTTCTAAACTTTTCCTGGGAACACTGGGCAGTGGGAAGCATGCAGAGTTGCTGCCTTTTAAGGGATACTCTATGGAATGACTGGGAGGAGCTTACTGCCTATTTGGTCAGAATGGTGACAACTTGCCCCTGAAGCTGCATGAGCCGTTCACCCCCCTCCCCATGTGTTATTGATGACGCACAGCGGCAGAACGGAAGGAAAGAAGAAGCAGCAAATCCTGCTCTCCACATCTCACTAACACTTGGAAAATTCTCTCCCATGTGTCAAAGATCTGCCCTGTTCAGTCACGTGAAGTCCCAAGATGGAAACTGACAGAAACCCACGTAGATTTCCCCCTGAACTGACTGCTGACCTCCACAAGGGGTAATGTGTCCAGTCATCCTGGGCCAGGAGGAGGGGATGGTGTGAATTTCTAACCTGATCTGACAGTGACGGATTTTATAAACTTGTAATACCGGTGGGCATTCAGATGGTAACCTTAGTCATTGTAACACCAAACTCTGACAGAATTGCTCAGTTCATCAGGACCTGGATATTTGCATTTAGTTGTGAGTATTGTGTTCCAGCTCATTCCTATTTGATGCATAAAAGTTCTCCTTTGAATCAAACCATCCTGTCAATAGATCTCCCCCAAGTCTTTCATATATGTCTTGTCAACAGTTTATGATGAGCTGATGAGTGTAAGGTTGATTATTCTAATGTATAATTTCTGTAAACCCCTCTGTCACAGGGCACCCACAATTTCCTCTGCTACAAGGAGAACAATCAGTTTCCCCAAACCCCTGATTCCCCAATGTCTGTTTGCTCTCTATAAGGTACACATCAGGATTGTGTTGGAACATTCTCCACTTGCCTGCATCAGTGCAGCCCCCAACAATATTAAAGAAAGTGAACATCCTCCAGGACAAGGCACTGTGCCTGAGTGGTGTCCCATCCCCCACATTCAGCATTCCCTCTCCCCACCCCCGGGGTACAGTGGCATCACTGTGTAAAAGGGAAAGGCAGCATTGTCCTCCCAGACCATAGGGCTGCTCTCTCATTAGGGAGAGATGGCTGGTGGTGGGTTTAACCTGAAGGTTACCACAGCCCAGGCAAGGGGAGAGGTTAGAAAGGAGAGTCCATCTATTGTAGATGGATATTCTCTAAGTATTAAAATCACCAATATCATAAAAATGAATAGTATAAAAAAAATCCAAAACACACTACTAAAATCCCCCATTCCTTGAACCATCCTGGTAAATCTCCTGTGCCCCCTCTCAATGACCCTGCCATCCTTCCCAATGTGGGGGCAATCTCTGGTTTGCACAGACCCAGCTGCTCTGTGTTCCTGTGGGTGACGGCATCATCGAGCACCAGTTGCACTAAACCTCACTGTCTGTCAGCATGGGAGACACAGAAATCCCGAAAATATTTGGGATGTATTTAGGTGCACGCTTGCGATGCCATGATAGGTGATGCGAATGACTGTGTATTGGAAAATGGATTACGATAGTTTGGTGATAGTTTTCTTTACTGAAATAGACTCAATGGCCCACAGAGCCTTTCTGTGCTGTAAATCTCGAGACAATTAATATAGCGATATGACAGGCCACATGGCTTGGAAAGGGTGGATACTAGGAAATTGTTTCTGTTAGGCGAGAAGACGAGGACCCGTGGACACAGCCTTAGAATTAGAGGGGGTCAATTCAGAACAGAAATGCGGAGACATTTCTTCAGCCAGACGGAGGTGGGCCTGTGGAATTCATTGCCGTGGAGTGCCCAGCCTGACCCTCACTACCACCCACACACCGCCCCCAGCCTGACCCTCACTACCACCCACACACCGCCCCCAGCCTGACCCTCACTACCACCCACACACCGCACCCAGCCTGACCCTCACTGCCGTCCACTCACCGCCCCAGCCTGACCCTCACTACCACCCACACACCGCACCCAGCCTGACCCTCACTACCACCCACACACCGCACCCAGCCTGACCCCCACCGCCACCCACACACCGCCCCAGCCTGACCCTCACTACCACCCACACACCGCACCCAGCCTGACCCTCACTACCACCCACACACCGCACCCAGCCTGACCCCCACCGCCACCCACACACCGCACCCAGCCTGACCCTCACTACCACCCACACACCGCACCCAGCCTGACCCTCACTACCACCCACACACCGCACCCAGCCTGACCTCTCACTACCACCCACACAGAGACTTTTTCCCAGGGCAGAAATTGTGAACACGAGGGGTCATAGTTTTAAGCTGGTTGGAGGAAAGTATAGAGGGGATGTCAGAGGCTGATTCTTTACACAGAGTTGTGAGAGCATGGAATGCGTTGCTAGCAGCAGTTGTGGAAGCGAGGTCATTGGGGATATTTAAGACACTGCTGGATATGCATATGGTCACAGACATTTGAGGGTTTGTACATTAGGTTTACGTTCCATAAGGATCAATGGTCGGCACAACATCGTGGGCTGAAGGGCCTGTTCTGCGCTGTACTGTTCTGTGTTCTATGAAGTGTATCTGTACCTTTCGACCATCTGCACCCTGTACTGACAGATAGTGCTCCCTCAATACCTTAGAAACCATCCCCCAGTATGTTTATCCCCAGAACACCTCGTAAACCTGTTTGTCAACTTTCAGCAGAAGCAGCCTCAGGGCATTGAGCACAGACTGAATGACTCAGTGACGCTTGGATCAGGTCAGATCAAATTCTCAAGCAAACAGATGGCTGGGGATATTCAGTAACAACGGTGAGGAGAGAGAGGAACAATTCACATTTCAAGGGACCCTTCCTCAAAACGGCCTGTTCTGAAGGAACTTTCCCGCAGAAATCACTGGATTGAAAGGTGAACTCTGTCTGTCTCTTTCTCCCTCTCCCATCAGAGATGCTGCCGGACATGCTTAGCTTCTTCAGCAATCTCTGTATTGATGTTTCAGGTCTCCAGCGGGTCCGTACAGATTGGTTTTAGTGTTGAATTCTCAAGCTTGCTCTGTTCAAGGGATTGAATCCCCCCTGCTACAAAGGGGAGTCAGTTACCTCAGCTAACTGACTCGTGATGCCAACACTGTTGGCTCAATCTCTATCATGTCTGAAATTACCATGAAGGCCCCAACTTCTCAACCTCGCCCCTCACCTGAGGTGTGTGACCCACCAGGCCTCTCTCTCTGACAGGACAGCAGCTCTCGGGTCCTCCTGGTCTATACTAACTTCCCAACTTTAAAAAGGCACTCCAGGAAGAGAGCTCTTTACATGGTTCAGGTCAAAATCCTGGAGCTCCCTCCCTGACATCACTGTGGGACACCCAAGGACTGCAGCAGGAGAGTACAGCTCACCCCCACCTTCCAGGTAACTATTAGAGGGGGTGGGAATCACATGCAAGCCCCATTTGAAAATAAGTGTATTACCGGGTGACGGTGGATGGTCACTAAGACTGTTTCTGTACCTGTGCTGAAATAGGCATAACGAAGAAGCAAAGGGTGGGTTGAAAATGACAGTGATACCCTTTTGTAGGTTGGTGTTTATTGGAGTTTGTATCGGCAATATGAGGGCATGCAGGTACCTGCCAGAGGAAGTGATGGGGGTTGGACCGATGGTGACATTTAAAAGCCATCAGGATGAGTATGTGAATAAGAAGGGTTTAGAGGGATATCAGCCAAGTGCTAGAAAATGGAACGAAATGAGATGAGAATATCTGGTTGGTATGGTCGCGTTGGACAGGAAGGATTGTTTCCAAGCTGTGTATCTCTGTGACTCTGTGCCTCTGAATAGTCTATTACAGAGAGTTTCAGACAGGGCTTGGACTGTGTGTCTCTCTCATGCTTCCTCAGAATCTGCAAACCCTATGACTCTAAATTTCCACAACACTACATGAAATAGAAAAAAGAAGGTCAGTGCTGAGGGAGTGCTGCACTGTCGGAGGGTCAGTACTGAGGGGGTGCAGCACTGTCGGAGGGTCAGTACTGAGGGAGTGCTGCACTGTCGGAGGGTCAGTACTGAGGGAGTGCTGCACTGTCGGAGGGTCAACACTGAGGGAGTGCTGTACTGTCAGAGGGTCAGTACTGAGGGGTCATGCACTATCCAAAGTTCAGTACTGAGGGAGTGCTGTACTGTCAGAGGGTCAGTACGGAAGAAGAGCTGCACTGTCAGAGTCAGTTCTGAGGGAGAGCTGCACTGTCAGAGGTATTTTCATGAGATTGGGCCACACTGTCGGAGGGTCAGTACATGGTCACTTCCACACTGTCAGAGAGTCAGTACTGAGAGAGTGCATCACTATCAGAGAATCAGTGTGGAGGGAGTGCAGCATTGTCAGAGGGTCAGTGTGGAGGGAGTGCAGCATGGTCAGAGTGGAGGGAGCGCAGCATTGTCAGAGGGTCAGTGTGGGGGAGTGCAGCATTGTCGGAGGATCAGTGTGGAGGGAGCGCAGCACTGTCAGGGGGTCAGTGTGGAGGGAGTGCAGCATTGTCAGAGGGTCAGTATGGAGGGAGTGCAGCATTGTCAGAGGATCAGTACTGAGGGAGTGCTGCACTGTCAGAGTATCAGTACTGATGGAGAGCTGCACTGTGAGAGGGTCAGTACAGAGAAAGTGCTACACTAACAAACGGTCAGTACTGTGGGAGTGCCGCACTGTCAGAGGGTCAGTATTGAGGGAATGCTGCACTGTAAGAGGATCAGTCCAGAGAGTGCTACACTCAGAGGTTCAGTACTGATGAATTGCTGCACTGTCAGAGGGTCTGAACTGTGGGAGAGCTGCACTGTCGGAGGGTCAGTACTGAGGGAGTGCTGGACTGTCAGAGGATCAATATGGAGGGATTGCACCATTGTCAGAGGATCAGTGTGGAGGGAGTGCAGCATTGTCAGAGGGTCAGTTTGGAGGGAGTGCAGCATTGTCAGAGGGTCAGTGTGGACGGAGTGCAGCACAGTCAGAGGGTCAGTACTGAGGGAGTGCTGCACTGTCAGCGCATCAGGCTGGGGGATACCTGCATTGTAAGAGAGTCAGTATTGAGTGAGTGCCACACTGTCAGATGGGCTGAATGGCCTAATTTCTGCTCCCATGTCTTGTGGTCTACGAGGAATATCTGGAATTGTTCAGTACATTTCTGCTTCTGCGTCCTACAGACCCTGCTCAGCAATGATTCCCGTGTCCAGATTCCAGAGACTGTGTTCAAACAGACCGTCTTCATTTGGTTTTTGAACTTGAAGAGGTTACATCCTCTTTTCCCAGGGTTGGAGGGTTCGTTTCACGTGACTGACCTGCCAGCTCAAAGGGATATTTTCATGCTGCAGGGCTGAGGTTTATTCCTCAGCTTCCGTCTGCTCATCCCAAATGGATCCCACTGCCCCACACGCAGCACAGGTGTGTGTTTCTTATTTCTGAGCTTCCCAATGCTCATCCACTTCCAGAATGACATCCCACACTCCTCCAAACCGTATCGCAGGGTAATTGCCTGGGAGAGATGAGGGCTAAGAGTGGAAATAAAAATCTGAAAATTCCTTACAGTGACATTAAGGGTGAATTGATAATGAGAGAAAGAGTAGGCTGTGGAAGACAGTGAGAGTCTGTGCATGGACCCAGAGGGTGTAGTGAATGGATGCATTTTGTCAGTGCTCACTGGGACAGGGTTGATAATAAATCGTGGAGATGCTCTGTGATACAATTAAATGAGTAAACATATATATGGAGAGAGAGATGGTTCTGAGTGGTCTGGCCTTCTTACAACCCAATAAATCTCCAAAGACGGTGGAAATGTATCTCAGTTTACCGAATGAGGTGATGAAGGAAGTGACAGGTACACGAGCAAACATTTTCAAATCCCCTCTGGCCACAGGAGAGTTGTCTGCAGACTGACCATGTGGTACTGTTATTCAAGAGGGAGCATGGGATATACCAGGCAGCTCCAGGCCGGTCAGGCTAATATCGTGGGTGGGACGTCTGTTGGAAGCAATTTTGGGAGATAGAATTAATCAGCATTTAAAGAGACTGGAGTTCATGAAGAACAGTCAGAATGGTTCTGTTAAGGGGAGGTCAGGTCTGACCAATGGGATCGCACTGTTTAAGGAGGTGAGCAGGTGTGTAAATAAGGGCAATACTTTCCTGTCGCCTGCTTGGAGGTCAGTCAGGCTTTTATCAGGATCCATACCGGAAACTGATAGTGAACACAAAAACTCAAGATCCAAGGAATTTGGCGCAGAATGCTGAGTGACAGGAAGCAGACAGTGATGGCCCAATGAGAAATCTCTGTCCGTTCATGTCTCACTGTTGGGGTCTTGCTGATGTGGCTGATAGAAAAGATGTAGGTTTGAATGGTGGATGGTTAATCACTGGGCTCATGAATGATATGAAGATTGGTTGTGTGATAAATACTGAGGAGGATAGCCTTAGGTTACAGAAGGATGGAGATGGCCTTGTCAGATGGACTGATCAGTGACAACGGGTGAGGTGCCTGAAGACTGGAGGGTGGTTAATGATGGGCCATTATTGAAGTAAGGCTGCAAGGAACAGCCATTGTACTATGGAGCTGTGAGCCTGATGGCAGTGGTGGGTCAGCTGTTGGAGGGCATTCTGAGAGACAACTTACATACATTTGGAAAAGCAAGAATTGATTAGGGATGGTCAGCTTGGCTTTGTTTGTGGAAATGATGTGTCCAACTTGATGGAGCTTTTGAAGGGATGACCAGGGAGACAGATGAGAAGTTTTCACATGGGAGACTGCTTAGTGAAAGGTTAGATGGCATGACATCCAGGGAGAGAGGACAGCACGGTGCCTCAGTGGTTTGATTCTAACTCCCGGTGACTGTCTGTGTAGAGTTTACACATTCTCTCTGTACCTGTGCGGGTTTCCTCCGGGTGATCCACTTTCCTCCCACAGTCCAAAGATGCCATGGGAAATGCAGCATTACAGGAATAGAGTAGAGGATGTGAGTCTGGGTGGGATGCTGTTCAGACAGTCAGTGTGGGGCCAATGGACGGAATGGCTTGCTTCTACACTGTAGGAATTCTAAAATTAATCCAGAGAGACAAGTCATGTTCTGGGAATATGGGCTCCAATCTTGGACAGGGGTGGATGTGGGTCCTTACCGTCTGAAGGGGTTTGAACACAGTCTGAGGGGGGAGCTGGGCTGAGCCCTGAAGTGTTGAGGGTGCGAATGTTTTGTGGAGCTACTGTCTGAGGGGCATTGGGGGTTAAACACAATAAAGTGGTGCTTTCTTATATATTGGGGGGGTATTTTCTGAGGTACTGAGGGGGCGCTTTCTGAGGTACTGAGGGGGCGCTTTCTGAGGTACTGAGGGGGCAGCTTCTGAGGTACTGAGGGGGCAGCTTCTGAGGTACTGAGGGGGCAGCTTCTGAGGTACTGAGGGGGCAGCTTCTGAGGTACTGAGGGGGCGGCTTCTGAGGTACTGAGGGGGCGGCATCTGAGGTACTGAGGGGGCGGCATCTGAGGTACTGAGGGAGCACTTTCTTAGATATTGAAAGAGCACTTTCTGAGGCAATGAAGGAGAAGAATCTGAGGTATTGAGGGAGCACTTTGTGAGGTATTGAGGGAGAACTACCTGAGGTACTGAGGGAGAGGCATCTGAGGTATTGAGGAGGCAGTTTCTGGGGTACTGAAAGAGCACTTTCTGAGGGATTGAGGGAGCACTTTCTTAGATATTGAAAGAGCACTTTCTGAGGCAATGAGGGAGCATTATCTGAGGTATTGAGGGAGCACTTTATGAGGTAGTAAGGGCGCATTTCTTGAGGTACTGAGTGAGCACTTTCTGAGATATTGAGGAAGCACTTTCTGAGGTATTGAGGGAGCACTATCTGTGGTACCGAGAGAGCACTTTGAGGTATTGAAGTAGCACTGTCAGAGGTATGAAGGGAGTACCTTTTGAGATACTGAGGGGGCACTTTCGGAGGTACTGAGGGAGCACTTTCATTTGTACTGAGCAATTGAGGAAGCACTTTGTGAGGTACTGAGGGAGAACTATCTGGGGAATTGAGGGAGCATTATTTGTGGTGTTGAGGGAGCACTTTCTGAGGTACTGAGGGATCACTCTCTGAGGTATTGTGGGAGCACCTTGTGAGGTACAGAGGGAGCACTTTCTCTGGTATTCAGGGAGCATTTTCTGAGGTACTGTGGGAGCACTTTCTGATGTACTGAGGGAACACTTTCTGAGGTACAGAGGGAGCACTTTTTGAGGCATTGAGGGAGAACTATGTGAGGTACTGAGGGAGCACTATCTGAGGTACTGAGGGAGCACTACCTGAGATATTGAGGGAACACTTTCTGAGGTATTGAGGGTGAACTATCTGATGTACTGAGGGTGCACTTTCTGAGGTACTGAGGGAGCACTTTGTGATATTGAGGGAGCACTATCTGAGGAATTGAGGGAGCATCATCTGAGTTACTGAGGGAGAACTATGTGAGGTACTGAGGGAGTACTATCTGAGGTACTAAGGGAACACTTTCTGAAGTATTGAGGGAGCACTACCTGAGATATTGAGTGAGCACTTTCTGAGGTATTGAGGGTGAACTATCTGAGATATTGTAGGAGCATTTTCTGAGATATTGAGGGAGCCTTTTCTGAGGTATTGAGGGAGAACTATCTGATGTACTGAGGGAGCACTTTATGAGGTGCTGAGGGATCACTGTCTGAGTAATTGAGGTGGCACATTTTGAAGTATTCAGGGAGCACTGTCTGAGGTGCTGAGGGAGCACTGTCGGAGGTGCTGAGGGAGCACTGTCTGATGTTGAGGCAGTTTCTGGGGTATTGAGGGAGCACTGTCTGAGGTATTGAGGGGACACTTTCTCAGGTATTGAGGGAGCACTTTCTGAGGTACTGAGGGATAACTATTTGAGGTAATGAGGGAGAACTATTTGAGGTACTGAGGGAGAGCCATCTGAGGTACTGAGGGAGAGCCATCTGAGGTATTGAGGAGGCAGTTTCTGGGGTATTGAGGGAGCACTTTCTGAGGTACTGAGGGATAACTATTTGAGGTACTGAGGGAGAGCCATCTGAGGTACTGAGGGAGAGCCATCTGAGGTACTGAGGGAGAGCCATCTGAGGTACTGAGGGAGAGCCATCTGAGGTATTGAGGAGGCAGTTTCTGGGGTACTGAGGGAGCACCTTCTGAGGGATTGAGGGAGCACTGTCTGAGATACTGTGGGAGCACTTTCTGAGGTAATGAGGGAGCATTATCTGAGGTACTGAGTGAGCACATTCTGAGAGATTGAGGGAGCACTATCTGAGGTGCTGTGGGAGAAGAATCTGAGGTATTGAGGGAGCACTTTGTGAGGTACTGATGGAGAACTACCTGAGGTACTGAGGGAGAGCCATCTGAGGTATTGAGGAGGCAGTTTCTGGGGTACTGAGGGAGCACTTTCTGAGGGATTGAGGGAGCAGTTTCTGAGGGATTGAGGGAGCAATTTCTGAGATATTTTGGGAGCACTTCCTTAGATATTGAAAGAGCACTTTCTGAGATAATGAGGGAGCATTATCTGAGGTATTGAGGGAGCACTTTCTGAGATACTGAGGGAGAACTATCTGGGGAATTGAGGGAGCATTATCTGTGGTGTTGATGGAGCACTTTCTGGGTACTGAGGGAGCATTTTCTGAGGTATTGAGAGAGCACTTTCTGAGGTACTGAGGGAGCACTGTCTGTGGTATTGGGGGGCACTTTCTGAGGTACTGAGGGAGAACTACCTGAGGTATTGAGGGAGCACTTTCTGAGGTACTGAGGGAGAACTATCAGAGGTAGAGGGAGAACCATCTGAGGTATTGAGGGAGAATTTTATGCAGTACTGAGGGAACACTTTCTGAGGATTTGAGGGAGTACTTCTGAGGTACTGAGAGAGCACTGTCTGAGGTACTGAGGGGACACTTTCTGTGGTATTGAGCGAGCACTTTCTGAAGTACTGCGGGATCACTATCTGAGGTATTGTGGGAGCACCTTTTGTGGTACTGAGGGAGCACTTTCTCTGGTATTCAGGGAGCATTATCTGAGGTACTGTGGGAGCTATTTCTGATGTACTGAGGGAGCACTTTCTGAGGTATGGAGGGAGCACTTTGTGAGATACTGAGGGAGCAGTGTCTGAAGTATTGACTGGGCACTTTCTGAGGTATTGAGTGGGCACTTTCTGAGGTATTGAGTGGGCACTTTCTGAGGTATTGAGGGAGTACTTTCTGAGGCAGTGAGGAAGCACTTTCTAAGGTAGTGAGGAAGCACTTTCTAAGGTACTGAGAGAGCGCTCTGAGGTTATGAGGGAGCACTTTCTGAGGAACTGAGCAGCATTTTTGAGGTATTGAGGGAACACTATCTGAGGAATTGAGGGAGCATGATCTGAGTTACTGAGGGAACACTTTGAGGTACTGAGGGAGCACTTTCTGAGGTATTGCGGGAGCACTACCTGAGATATTGAGTTAGCACTTTCTGAGGTATTGCGGGGGAACTATCTGAGATATTGAAGGAGCATTCTCTGATGTATTGAGGGAGCACTTTCTGATGTACTGAGAGAGCACTTTCTCTGGCATTCAGGGAGCATTATCTGAGGTACTGTGGTAGCTCTTTCTGATGTACTGAGGGAGCACTTTCTGAGTTACGGAGGGAGCACATTTTGAGGTATTGAGGAAGCAGTGTCTGAGGTATTGATAGGCCATTTCTGAGGTATTGAGTTGCACTTTCTGAGGTACTGAGGGAGCACATTCTGAGGTATTGAGGGAGCACTTTCTGAGTAACTGAGGGAGTAATGTCTGAGGTATTGAGAGAGCACTCTCTGAGGTTATGAGGGAGCACTTTCTGAGGTACTGAGGCATCATTTTGAGGAATTGAGGGAGCACTATCTGAGGTACTGCGGGAGCACTATCTGAGGTATTGAGTTAGCACTTTCTGAGGTATTGCGGGTGAACTATCTGAGATATTGAAGGAGCAATCTCTGAGGTATTGAGGGAGCACTTTCTGAGGTATTGAGGAAGAACTATCTGATGTACTGAGGGAGCACGTTATGAGGTGCTGAGGGAGCAATGTCTGAGATATTGAGGTGGCACATTCTGAGGTATTCACGGAGCACTATCTGAGGTACTGAAAGAGAGCTATCTGAGGTACTGAGGGATCACTTTGTGAGGTACTGAGGGTGAACTATTTGAGGTATTGAGGGAGAACTACCTGAGGTACTGAGGGAGAGGCATCTGAGGTATTGAGGAGGCACTTTCTGAGGGATTGAGGGAGCACTTTCTGAGGGATTGAGGGAGCACTTTCTGAGGGATTGAGGGAGCACTTTCTGAGGTACTGAGGGAGAGCTATCTGGGGAATTGAGGGAGCATTATCTGTGGTGTTGAGGGAGCACTTTCTGAGGAACTGAGGGAGCACATTCTGGGGTACTGAGGGAGCACATTCTGAGGTACTGAGGGAGAACCATCTGATGTATTGAGCGAGCACTTTCTGAGGTACTGAGGGATCACTATCTAAGGTATTGTGGGAGCACATTTTGATGTACTGAGGGAGCACTTTCTGAGGAAGGAGGGTTCACTTCTTGTGGTACTGAGGGAGCAGTGTCTGAGGTATTGAGGGAACACTATCTGAGGTATTGTGGGTGCAGTTTCTGAGGTTATTGGGGGAGCACTGTCTGTGGTTATGAGAGAGCACTTTCTTAGATATTGAGGGAGCTCTGTCTGAGGTAGTGAGGGAGCACTATCTGTTGTTCCGAGAGAGCACTTTGAGGTACTGAGGGAGCAATTTCAGATGTACTGAGGAATTGAAGAAGCACTTTCTGAGGTACTGAGGGTGAACTATTTGAGGTATTGAGGGAGAACTACCTGAGGTACTGAGGGAGAGGCATCTGAGGTATTGAGGAGGCACTTTCTGAGGTATTGAGGAGGCAGTTTCTGAGGGATTGAGGGAGCACTTTCTGAGGGATTGGGGGAGCACTTTGAGGGATTGATGGAGAACTATCTGAGGTACTGAGGGAGAACCATCTGAGGTGTTGAGAAAGCACTTTCTGAGGTTTCGAGGGAGCATTTCTGAGGTACTGAGAGAGCAGTGTCTGAGGTACTGAGGGAGCACTTTCTCTGGTATTCAGGGAGCATATTCTGAGGTATTGAGGGAGCACTTTTTGAGGTACTGATGGAGCAGTGTCTGAGGTGTTGTTGGGGCACTTTCTGAGGTATTGAGGGAGTACTTTCTGAGTAACTGAGGGAGAACTCTGAGGTATTGAGGGAACACTATCAGAGGTATTGCGGGAGCACTTTCTGAGGTAGTGAGGAAGCATTTTCTGAGGTACTGAGAGTGCGCTTTCTGAGGTTATTGGGGGAGCACTGTCTGAGGTATTGAGGAAGCACTATCTGAGATATTGAGCGATCACTTTGAGGTATTGAGGGAGAACTATCTGAGGTACTGAGGGAGAACTATTTGAGGTATTGAGGGAAAACCATCTGCGGTACTGAGGGAGAACCATCTGAGGTATTGATGGAGCACATTGTGAGGTACTAACGGAGCACTTTCTGAGATATTGAGGGAGCAATTTCTGAGGCATTGAGGGAGCACTGTCTGAGATACTGTGGGAGCATTTTCTGAGATATTGATGGAGCACTATCGGAGGTACTAAGGCAGCACTTTCTGAGGTATTGAGGGAGCACTTTCAGACGTATTGAGGGAGCACTGTAAGAGGTATTGACGAGGAACTATCTGAGGTATTAAGGGAGAACAATCTGATGTACTGAGGGAGCACTATCTGATGTACTGAGGGAGCACTATCTGATGTACTGAGGGAGCACTATCTGAGGTACCGAGGGGGCGCTGTCTGAGGTACCGAGGGGGCGCTGTCTGAGGTACCGAGGAATTGAGGAATCACTTCCTGAGGAACTGAGGGTTCACTTTCTGAGGCAGGAGGGTTCACTTTCTGAGGAAGGAGGGTTCACTTCTTGTGGTACTGAGGGAGCAATGTCTGAGGTATTGAGGGAACACTATCTGAGGTATTGTGGGTGCAGTTTGAGGTTATGAGAGAGCACTTTCTTAGATATTGAGGGAGCTCTGTCTGAGGTAGTGAGGGAGCACTATCTGTTGTTCCGAGAGAGCACTTTGAGGTACTGAGGGAGCAATTTCAGATGTACTGAGGTATTAAAGAAGCACTTTCTGAGGTACTGAGGGAGAAGTATTTGAGGTAGAGAGGGAGAACTATCTGATGTACTGAGGGAGCACTTTGAGGTACTGGGGGAGCATTGTCTGAGGTATTGAGGGGGCACCTTCTGAGGTATTGTGGGAGCACTTTCTGAGGTACTGAGGGAGAACTATCTGAGGAATTGAGGGAGCACTTTCTGAGGTACTGATGGAGAAGGATTTGAGGTATTGAGGGAAATCTATCTGAGGTACTAAGGGAGCAATTTGTGAGGTACTGAGGGAGAACTATTCAAGGTATTGAGGGAGATCTACCTGAGGTAGTGTGCGAGAGCCATCTGAGGTAATGAGAAGGCAGTTTCTGAGGTACTGTGTGAGCACTTTTTGAGATATTGAGGGAGCACTATCTGAAGTACCAAGAGAGCACTTTATGAGGTGGCACTGTCTGAGGTATTAAGAGAGCACTTTTTGAGGTCCTGAGGGTGCACTTACTGAGGGACTGAGGGAGCAATTTCAGATGTACTGAGGAATTGAGGTTGCACTTTCTGAGGGAACAGTTTCTGAGGTACTGAGGGAAAACTTTCTGAGGTATTGAGGGAGCGCTTTCTGATGTATTGTGGGAGCTATTCTGATGTACTGAGGGAACACTTATTGAGGGAGCGCTTTCTGAGGTATTGAGGGAGTACAATCTGAGGGACTGAGGGAGAACTATTTGAGGTACAGAGGGAGCGCTGTCAGGTTTTGAGGTGGTACTTTCTGAGGCATTCGGGGAACACTTTCTGAGGTTAAAGGGAGCACTTTGTGAGGTACTGAGGGAGAACTATCTGAGGTATTGACGAGGCAGTTTCTGGCGTACTGTGGGAGCACTTTCTGAGGTGCTGAGAGAGCACTATCTGAAGTACCGAGAGAGCACTTTGAGGTATTGAGGTAGGACTATCTGAGGTATTAAGAAAGCGCTTTTTAAGGTACTGAGGGAGCACTTACTGAGGTACTGAGGGAGCAATTTCAGATGTACTGAGCAATTGAGGTAGCACTTTCTGAGGTATTGAGGGAGCACTTTCTGAAGTACTGCGGGATCACTATCTGAGGTATTGTGGGAGCATGTTTTGAGGTACTGAGGGAGCACTTTCTCTGGTATTCAGGGAGCACTTTCTGAGGTATTGAGGGAGCGTTTTCTGAGGTATTGAGGGAGTACAATCTGAGGCACTGAGGGAGAACTATTTGAGGTATAGAGGGAGCGCTGTCAGGTATTGAGGTGGTACTTTCTGAGGTATTCAGGGACCACTTTCTGAGGTTCTAAGGGAGCACTTTCTGAGGTACTGAGGGAGAACTATCTGAGGTATTGAGGAGGCAGTTTCTGGGGTACTGTGGGAGCACTTTCTGAGGTGCTGAGAGAGCACTTTCTGAGGTACTGATGGAACACTTTCTGAGATAGAGAGTGAGCACTTTCTGAGATATTGAGGGACCACAATCTGGAGTACCAAGAGAGCACTTTATGAGGTATTGAGGTAGCACTGTCTGAGGCATTAACAGAGCACTTTTTGAGGTACTGAGGGGTCATTTTCTGAGGTACTGAGGGAGCAATTTCAGATGTACTGAGGAATTGAGGTCGCACTTTCTGAGGTATTGAGGGAGAAATATCTGGGGAATTGAGGGAGCATTATCTGAGGTATTGAGCGAGCACTTTCTGGGGTACTGAGGGAGCACATTCTGGGGTACTGAGGGAGCACTTACTGAGGTACTGAGGGAGAATTATTTGAGGTATTGATGGAGAACTATCTGAGGTACAGAGGGAGAACCATCTGAGGTGTTGAGGAGAACTTTCTGAGGTGCTGAGAGAGCACTTTCTGAGGTACTGAGGGAACAATTTCTGAGATACTGAGTGAGCACTTTCTGACATATTGAGGGAGCACTTCTGAGGTATTGAGGGAGCACTATCTGAAGTACCGAGAGAGCACTTTATGAGGTATTGAGGTAGGACTATCTGAGGTATTAAGAGAGCGCTTTTTAAGGTACTGAGGGTGCACTTACTGAGGTACTGAGGGAGCAATTTCAGATGTACTGAGGTACTGAGGGAGCACTGTCTGAGGTATTGAGGGAGCACTGTCTGAGGTATTGAGGGAGCACTGTCTGAGGTATTGAGGAGCACTGTCTGAGGTATTGAGGAGCACTGTCTGAGGTACTGAGGGGACACTTTCTGAGGTATTGAGCAACCACTTTCTGAAGTACTGCGGGATCACTATCTGAGGTATTGTGGGAGCACATTTTGAGGTACTGAGGGAGCACTTTCTCTGGTATTCAGGGAGCATTATCTGAGGTACTGTGGTAGCTCTTTCTGATGTACTGAGGGAGCACTTTCTGAGTTACGGAGGGAGCACATTTTGAGGAAGCAGTGTCTGAGGTATTGATAGGCCATTTCTGAGGTATTGAGTTGTACTTTCTGAGGTATTGAGGGAGCACTTTCTGAGGTATTGAGGGAGCACTTTCTGAGGTACTGAGGCAGCATTTTTGAGGAATTGAGGGAGAACTACCTGAGGTACTGAGGGAGCATGATCTGAGTTACTGAGGGAGAACTATGTGAGGTACTGAGGGATCACTTTCTGAGCTATTGAGGGAGCACTTTCTGAGGTATTGTGGAAGAACTATCTGAGGTACTGAGGGATCACTTTGTGAGGTATTGAGGGTGAACTATTTGAGGTATTGAGGGAGAACTATTTGAGGTACTGAGGGAAAGGCATCTGAGGTATTGAGGAGGCAGTTTCTGAGGGATTGAGGGAGCACTTTCTGAGGTATTGAGGGTGAACTATTTGAGGTATTGAGGTAGAACTATCTGAGGTATTGAGGGAGTACGGTCTGTGGTACTGAGGGAGCACATTCTGAGGTATTGAGGGTGAACTATCTGAGGTACTGAGGGAACACTTTTAGAGGTACTGAGGGAACACTTTCAGAGGTACTGAGGGAGCACTATCTGAGGTATTGAGGTTAGCACTTCCTGATGTATTGTGGGTGCTCTTTCTGATGTACTGATGTAGCACTATCTGCGGAATTGAGGGAGCATCATCTGAGGTATAGTGGGAGAACTATCTGAAATATTGAGGGAGCACTATCTGAGGAATGGAGGGAGCACTATCTGAGGAATGGAGGGAGCACTTTGAGGAACTGAGGCAGCATTTTCTGAGGTATTGAGAGAGCATCTTCTGAGGTACTGAGGGAGCACTATCTAAGGTGTTGAGGGAGCACTATTTGAGGTATTAAGGGTGCATTTTCTGAGGTACTGAGGGAGAACTATCTGAGGTATTGAGGGAGCACTATTTGATGTATTGTGGGAGCTCTTTCTGATGTACTGAGGGAGCATCATCTGAGGTTTAGTGGGAGAACTATCTGAAATATTGAGTGAGCACTTTGAGGTATTGAGGGTGAACTATCTGAGATATTGAGGGTACATTTTCTGAGGTACTGAGGGAGCACTTTCTGATGTACTGAGGGAGCACTTTCTGAGGTGCTGACGGAGCACTGTCTGAGGTACAGAGGCAGAACTATCTGAGGAATTGAGGGAGCACTTTCTGAGGTGCTGATGGGGCAATTTCTCAGGTATTGAGGGAGTACGATCTGTGGTAATGAGGGAGCACATTCTGAGATATTGAGGGTGAACTCTGAGTTACTGTGGGAACACTTTCTGATGTACTGAGGGATCACTTTCTGATGTACTGAGGGAGCACTATCTGAGGTTTTGAGGGAGCACTATCTGAGGTACTGTGGGAGTACTTTCTGATGTACTGAGGGGGCACTTTCTAAGGTACTGAGGGAGCAGTGTCTGAGGTATTGAGGGGCACTTTCTGAGGTAATGAGGGAGAAGTATTTGAGGTATTGATGGAGTACGATCCGTGGTACTGAGGGAGCACATTGAGGTATTGAGGGATCACTTTCTGAGGTATTGAGGGAGCATTTTCTGAGGAACTGAGGCAGCACTTTCTGAGGTATTGAGAGGGCATCTTATGAGGAACGGAGGGAGCACGTTCTGAGGAACGGAGGGAGCACGTTCTGAGGAACGGAGGGAGCACGTTCTGAGGTATTGAGTGAGAAATATCTGAGGTATTGAGTGAGAAATATCTGAGGTATTGAGTGAGAAATATCTGAGGTATTGAGTGAGAAATATCTGAGGTATGTAGGGTAGCACTGTGGGAACTCTTTCTGATGTACTGAGGGAGCACTATCTGCGGAATTGAGGGAGCATCATCTGAGGTATAGTGGGGGAACTATCTGAAATATTGAGGGAGCAATTTCTGAGCTATTGCGGATCACTTTCTGAAGGATTGAGGGAGCACTTTCTGATGTACTGAGGGACCACATTCTGAGAGATTGAGGGAGAACTATCTGAGATATTGAGGGTGCATTTTCTGAGGTATTGTGGGAGCACCTTCTGAAGTATTGTGGGAGCACTTTCTGATGTACTCGGAGCACTTTCTGAGGTATTGAGGGAGAAATATCCCTCCCTCTCTCTCCCCCTCCCCCTTACTCTGTATCACCCCGCCCCCCCTCTCTCAACACCCCTATCTCTCTTACCCCCTCCCTCTCTCCCTCTCTCGTGCCCTCCCTCTCTCTCTCTCCCCCCTCTCTCACCACCCCACACTCACTATCTCGTCCCCTCTGTCTCTCTCTCACCCCTTCCCTCTCTCTCTCTGGCACCCTCACTCTCTCTCTCTCGCCCCCTCCCTCTCACTCTGATCCCGCTCCCTCTCTCTCACGCCCCTGCCTCTCTCGTCCCCCTCCCTCTCTCACTCTTTCTCACATCCCCCTCTTTCTCTCTCCCCCTCTCTCTCTCGCCCTCTCCCTCCCTCTCTCTCACCCCCTCACTCTCTCTCTCGACAGCCCCTCTCCCTCGCTCTCACCCCCATCTCTCTTGCCCATCCCCATGCTCTCTCTCACCCCCTAGCTTTATCTCTCGCCCCCTCCCTCTCTCTCTCCCCCTCCCCCTTACTCTGTATCACCCCGCCCCTCTCTCTCAACACCCCTATCTCTTTTACCCCCTCCCTCTCTCGTGCCCTCCCTCTCTCTCAACCCCCACACTCACTATCTCGTCCCCTCTGTCTCTCTCTCACCCCTTTCCTCTCTCTCTCTGGCCCCCTCACTCTCTCTCCCCCCCTCACTCTCTGTCTCAACAGCCCTTCTCCCTCGCTCTCACCCCTATCTCTCTTACCCACCACATACTCTCTCCCGCACCCTGCCCCTCTCTTGCCCCCCTCACTCTCTCTCCCTCTCTCTCTCACTCACCCCTCTCTCTCTGTATCGACAGCCCTTCTCCCTCGCTCTCACCCCCAATCTCTCTTGCCCATCCCCATGCTCTCTGTCACCCCCTCGCTTTATCTCTCGCCCCCTCCCTCTCTCTCTCTCTCGTCTCCATCCCTCCCTCTCTCTCTCTCTTAC
>NW_026869274.1:0-142779 GCF_020745735.1 Hemiscyllium ocellatum | reverse complement strand
GGGGGAGAGAGAGGGAGGGATATTTCTCCCTCAATACCTCAGAAAGTGCTCCGAGTACATCAGAAAGTGCTCCCACAATACTTCAGAAGGTGCTCCCACAATACCTCAGAAAATGCACCCTCAATATCTCAGATAGTTCTCCCTCAATCTCTCAGAATGTGGTCCCTCAGTACATCAGAAAGTGCTCCCTCAATCCTTCAGAAAGTGATCCGCAATAGCTCAGAAATTGCTCCCTCAATATTTCAGATAGTTCCCCCACAATACCTCAGATGATGCTCCCTCAATTCCGCAGATAGTGCTCCCTCAGTATATCAGAAAGAGTTCCCACAGTGCTACCCTACATACCTCAGATATTTCTCACTCAATACCTCAGATATTTCTCACTCAATACCTCAGATATTTCTCACTCAATACCTCAGAACGTGCTCCCTCCGTTCCTCAGAACGTGCTCCCTCCGTTCCTCATAAGATGCCCTCTCAATACCTCAGAAAGTGCTGCCTCAGTTCCTCAGAAAATGCTCCCTCAATACCTCAGAAAGTGATCCCTCAATACCTCAATGTGCTCCCTCAATACCACGGATCGTACTCCATCAATACCTCAAATACTTCTCCCTCATTACCTCAGAAAGTGCCCTCAATACCTCAGACACTGCTCCCTCAGTACCTTAGAAAGTGCCCCCTCAGTACATCAGAAAGTACTCCCACAGTACCTCAGATAGTGCTCCCTCAAAACCTCAGATAGTGCTCCCTCAGTACATCAGAAAGTGATCCCTCAGTACATCAGAAAGTGTTCCCACAGTAACTCAGAGTTCACCCTCAATATCTCAGAATGTGCTCCCTCATTACCACAGATCGTACTCCCTCAATACCTGAGAAATTGCCCCATCAGCACCTCAGAAAGTGCTCCCTCAATTCCTCAGATAGTTCTGCCTCTGTACCTCAGACAGTGCTCCGTCAGCACCTCAGAAAGTGCTCCCTCAGTACATCAGAAAGTGCTCCCTCAGTACCTCAGAAAATGTACCCTCAATATCTCAGATAGTTCACCCTCAATACCTCAAAGTGCTCACTCAATATTTCAGATAGTTCTCCCACTAAACCTCAGATGATGCTCCCTCAGTACATCAGAAAGAGCTCCCACAATACATCAAATAGTGCTCCCTCAATACCTCAGATAGTTCTCCCTCAGTACCTCAGAAAATGCACCCTTAATACCTCAGATAGTGCTCCCTCAACACCTTAGATAGTGCTCCCTCAGTACCTCTGAAAGTGCTCCCTCAATACCTCAGAAGATGCTCTCTCAATACCTCAGAAAATGCTGCCTCAGTTCCTCAAAGTGCTCCCTCCATTCCTCAGATAGTGCTCCCTCCATTCCTCAGATAGTGCTCCCTCAATATTTCAGATAGTTCTCCCACTATACCTCAGATGATGCTCCCTCAATTCCGCAGATAGTGCTACATCAGTACATCAGAAAGAGCACCCACAATACATCAGGAAGTGCTAACCTCAATACCTCAGATAGTGTTCCCTCAGTACCTCAGATAGTTCACCCTCAATACCTCAGAATGTGCTCCCTCAGTACCACAGACCGTACTCCCTCAATACCTCAGATAGTTCTACCTCAATACCTCAAATAGTTCACCCTCAATACCTCAGAAAGTGCTCCCTCAATCCCTCAGAAACTGCCTCCTCAATACCTCAAGATGCCTTTCCCTCAGTACCTCAAATAGTTCTCCCTCAATACCTCAAATAGTTCACCCTCAATACCTCACAAAGTGATCCCTCAGTACCTCAGATAGTTCTTCCACAATACCTCAGAAAGTGCTCCCTCAATAGCTCAGAAAGTGATCCCTCAGTACCTCACATAGTTCTCCCTCAGTAACTCAGATCATGCTCCCTCAGTACCTCAGGTAGTTCTCCCTCAATTCCTCAAAAATGCTGCCTCAGTACCTCAGAAAGTGCTCCCTCAATACCTCAGAAAGTGCTCCCTCAATACCTCAGAAAGTACAACTCAATACCTCAGAAATGGCCTATCAATACCTCAGACACTGCTTCCTCAAAATGTGCTCCCTCCGTAACTCAGAAAGTGCTCCCTCAGTACATCAGAAAGAGCTACCACAGTACCTCAGATAATGCTCCCTGAATACCAGAGAAAGTGCTCCCTCAGTACCTCAAAATGTGCTCCCACAATACCTCAGATAGTGATCCCGCAGTACTTCAGAAAGTGGTTGCTCAATACCTCAGAAAGTGTCCCCTCAGTACCTCAGACAGTGCTCCCTCAATACCTCAGACAGTGCTCCCTCAATACCTCAGACAGTGCTCCCTCAATACCTCAGTACATCTGAAATTGCTCCCTCAGTACCTCAGTAAGTGCCCCCTCAGTACCTTAAAAAGCGCTCCCTTAATACCTCAGATAGTCCTACCTCAATACCTCATAAAGTGCTCTCTCGGTACTTCAGATAGTGCTCCCTCAATACCTCAGAAGTGCTCCCTCAATATGTCAGAAAGTGCTCACTCAGTATCTCAGAAATTGTTCCCTCAGTACCTCAGAAAGTGCTCTCTCAGCACCTCAGAAAGTTCTCCTCAACACCTCAGATGGTTCTCCCTCTGTACCTCAGATAGTTCTCCATCAATACCTCAAATAATTCTCCCTCAGTACCTCAGTAAGTGCTCCCTCAGTACCCCAGAAAGTGCTCCCTCAGTACCCCAGAAAGTGCTCGCTCAATACCTCAGATAATGCTCCCTCAATTCCCCAGATATTTCTCCCTCAATACCTCAGAAAGTGCGACCTCAATTCCTCAGTACATCTGAAATTGCTCCCTCAGTACCTCAGAAAATGACCCCTCAGTACCTCAAAAAGTGCTCTGTTAATGCCTCAGACAGTGCTACCTCAATACCTCAAAGTGCTCTCTTGGTACTTCAGATTGTGGTCCCTCAATATCTCAGAAAGTGCTCACTCTCTATCTCAGAAAGTGTTCCATCAGTACCTCAGAAAGTGCTCTCTCAGCACCTCAGAAAGTGCTCCCACAGTACCCCAGAAACTGCCTCCTCAATACCTCAGATAGTTCTCCCTCAGTACCTCAGAAAGTGCTCCCTTAGAACCTCAGAAAGTGTTCCCTGAATACCTCAAAGTACCACCTCAATACCTGACAGCGCTCCCTCTGTACCTCAAATAGTTCTCCCTCAGTGCCTCAGATTGTACTCCCTCAATACCTCAGAAAACGCTCCCTCAATACCTCAGAAAGTGCTCCCTGAATACCAGAGAAAGTGCTCCCTGAGTACCTCAAAACATGCTCCCACAATACCTCAGATAGTGATCCCGCAGTACTTCAGAAAGTGCTCCCTCAATACCTCAGAAAGTGCCCACTCAATTGCTCAGTACATCTGAAATTGCTCCCTCAGTACCTCAGTAAGTGCTCCCTCAGTACCTTAAAAAGCGCTTTCTTAATACCTCAGATAGTCCTACCTCAATACCTCAAAGTGCTCTCTCGGTACTTCAGATAGTGCTCTCTCAGCACCTCAGAAAGTGCTCCCACAGTACCCCAGAAACTGCCTCCTCAATACCTCAGATAGTTCTCCCTCAGTACCTCACAAAGTGCTCCCTTTAACCTCAGAAAGTGTTCCCCGAATGCCTCAGAAAGTACCACCTCAATACCTGACAGCGCTCCCTCTGTACCTCAAATAGTTCTCCCTCAGTCCCTTAGATTGTACTCCCTCAATACCTCAGAAAGCGCTCCCTCAATAAGTGTTCCCTCAGTACATCAGAATAGCTCCCACAATACATCACAAAGCGCTCCCTCAATATCTCAGATAGTTCTCCCTCAATACGTCTGAAAGTGCTCCCTCAATATGTCTGAAAGTGCTCCCTCAATACGCCTGAAAGTGCTCCCTCAATACGCCTGAAAGTGATCCCTCAAAATCTCAGAAAATCCTACCTCAGTACCTCAGGAAGTGCTCTCACAATTCCTCAGGTAGTGCTCTCTCAGTACATCAGAAATGCTCCCTCAAAACTTCAGAAAGTGTTCCTCAGTTCCTCAGAAAGTGCTCCCTCAGTACCTCAGATGGTTCTCCCTCAATACCTCAGAAAGTGCCCCCTGAATACCTCAGACAGTGCTCCCTCCGTACCTCAGATAATGCTCCCTCAATTCCCCAGATAGTTCTCCCTCAGTACCTCAGAAAGTGCTCCCTCAATACCTCAGAAAGTTTTCCCTCAGTACCTCAGAAACTGTTCCCTCAGAAAGTGCAACCTCAATTCCTCAGTACATCTGAAATTGCTCCCTCAGTCCCTCAGTAAGTGCACCCTCAGGACCTCAAAAAGTGCTCTCTTAATACCTCAGACAGTGCCACCTCAAAGTGCTCTCTCGGTACTTCAGATAGTGCTCCCTCAATATCTCAAAAAGTGCTCACACAGTACCTCAGAAAGTGTTCCCTCAGTACCCCAGAAACTGCCTTCTCATTACCTCAGATGGCTCTCGCACAGTACCTCAGGTAGATCTCCCTCAATACCTCGAATAGTTCTCCCTCAGTACCTCACAAAGTGCTCCCTTAGTACCTCAGATAGATTTCCCTCAATACCTCAAATACTTCTCCCTCAGTACCTCAGAAAGTGCTCCCGCAATACCTCAGAAGGTGCCCCCTCAATACCTCAGACAATGCTCCCCCAGTACCTCAGAAAGTGCTCCCTCAGTACATCAGATAGTTCTCCCTCTATACCTCAAATACTTCTCCCTCAGTACCTCAGAAAGTGCTTCTTCAATTCCTCAGTACATCTGAAATTGCTCCCTCAGTACCTCAAAGTGCTCTCTCAGAACAACAGATAGTGCTCCCTCACTACCTCAGACAGAGCTCCCTCAATATCTAAGAAAGTGCTCTCTCATAACCTCAAACTGCACCCACAATACCTCAGATAGTGTTCCCTCAATACCTCAGACATTGCTCCCTCAGTACCACAAGAAGTGAACCCTCAGTTCCTCGGTACCTCAGACAGCGCCCCCTCGGTACCTCAGACAGCGCTCCCTCGGTACCTCAGACAGCGCTCCCTCGGTACATCAGATCGTTCTCCCTTAATACCTCAGATAGTTCCTCGTCAATACCTCTTACAGTGCTCCCTCAATACGTCTGAAAGTGCTCCCTCAATACCTCAGAAAGTGCTGCCTTAGTACCTCCGATAGTGCTCCATCAATATCTCAGAAAATGCTCCCACAGTATCTCAGACAGTGCTCCCTCAATGCCTCAGAAATTGCTCCCTCAATATCTCAGAAAGTGCTCCGTTAGTACCTCACAATGTGCTCCATCAATACCTCAGATGGTTCTCCCTCAGTACCGCAGATGGTTTTCCCTCAATACCTCAAATAGTTCTCCCTCAGTACCTCAGATAGTTCTCCCTCAATACCTCAAAGTGATCGCTCAATATCTCAGATAGTGCTTTCTCAATACCTCAGACAGTGCTCCCCCAATAACCTCAGAAAGCGCACTCTCAGTACCTCAGAAAATGCTTCCTCACTACCTCAGAAAGTGCTCCCGCAATACCTCAGATAGTGGTCCCTCAGTTCCTCAGAAAGTGCTCCCTCAATACCTCTGATAGTGTTCCCTCAATACCTCAGAGTTCTCCCTCAGTTACTCAGAAAGTACTCCCTCAATACCTCAGAAAGTGCCCCAACAACACCTCAGACATTGCTCCATCAGTACCTCAAAAAGTGCTCCCTCAATACCTCAGAATATGCTCCCTGAATACCAGAGAAAGTGCTCCCTCAGTACCTCAGACACTGCTCTCTCAGTACCTCAGAAATGCTCCCTCAAAACCTCAAAGTGCTTTCTCAACACCTCAGATGGTTCTCCCTCAGTACCTCAGATAGTTCTCCATCAATACCTCAAAGTGCTCCCCCAATCCCTCAGAAAGTGCCTCCTCAATACCTCAGATGCCTCTCCCTCAGTACCTCAGATAGTTCTCCATCAATACCTCAAAGTGCTCCCCCAATCCCTCAGAAAGTGCCTCCTCAATACCTCAGATGCCTCTCCCTCAGTACCTCAGATAGTTCTCCCTCAATACCTCAAATAGTTCACCCTCAGTACCTCAGAAAGTGCTTCTTCAATTCCTCAGTACATCTGAAATTGCTCCCTCAGTACCTCAAAGTGCTCTCTCGGAACAACAGATAGTGCTCCCTCACTACCTCAGACAGAGCTCCCTCAATATCTAAGAAAGTGCTCTCTCATAACCTCAAACTGCACCCACAATACCTCAGATAGTGTTCCCTCAGTACCACAAGAAGTGAACCCTCCTTCCTCAGAAAGTGCTCCCTCAGTACATCAAAATGTGCTCCCACAATACCTTAGATAGTGATCCCTCAGTACCTCAGAAAGTGCTCGCTCAATACCTCAGATGGTTCTCCCTCAGTTCCTCAGAAAGTGCTCCCTCAACACCACAGATAATGCTCCCTCAATTCCCCAGATAGTTCTCCCTCAGTACCTCAGGAAGTGCTCCCTCAATATCTCAGAAAGTGATTCCTCAATACATCTGAAATTGCTCCCTCAGTACCTCAGAAAGTGCCCCCTCAGTATCTCAAAAAGTGCTCTCTCGGTACCAAAGATAGTGCTCCCTCTGTACCTCAGAAAGTGCTCCCTCAATACCAGAGAAAGTGCTCCCTCAATACCTCAGAATATGCTCCCTGAATACCAGAGAAAGTGCTCCCTCAGTACCTCAGAAAGTGCTCCCTCAATCCCTCAGAAAGTGCTCCCTCAATCCCTCAGAAAGTGCTCCCTCAATCCTCAGAAAGTGCTCCCTCAATCCCTCAGAAAGTGCTCCCTCAATCCCTCAGAAAGTGCTCCCTCAATCCCTCAGAAAGTGCTCCCTCAATCCCTCAGAAAGTGCTCCCTCAATCCCTCAGAAAGTGCTCCCTCAATCCCTCAGAAAGTGCTCCCTCAATCCCTCAGAAAGTGCTCCCTCAATCCCTCAGAAAGTGCTCCCTCAATCCCTCAGAAAGTGCTCCCTCAATCCCTCAGAAAGTGCTCCTCAATCCCTCAGAAAGTGCTCCCTCAATCCCTCAGAAAGTGCTCCCTCAATCCCTCAGAAAGTGCCCCTCAATCCCTCAGAAAGTGCCCCTCAATCCCTCAGAAAGTGCCCCCTCAATCCCTCAGAAAGTGCCCCCTCAATCCCTCAGAAAGTGCCCCTCAATCCCTCAGAAAGTGCCCCCTCAATCCCTCAGAAAGTGCCCCCTCAATCCCTCAGAAAGTGCCCCCTCAATCCCTCAGAAAGTGCCCCTCAATCCCTCAGAAAGTGCCCCTCAATCCCTCAGAAAGTGCCTCCTCAATCCCTCAGATGCCTCTCCCTCAGTACCTCAGGTAGTTCTCCCTCAATACCTCAAATAGTTCACCCTCAGTACCTCACAAAGTGATCCCTCAGTACCTCACAAAGTGATCCCTCAGTACCTCACAAAGTGATCCCTCAGTACCTCACAAAGTGATCCCTCAGTACCTCACAAAGTGATCCCTCAGTACCTCACAAAGTGATCCCTCAGTACCTCACAAAGTGATCCCTCAGTACCTCACAAAGTGCTCCCTGAATACCTCAGAATGTGCCACCTCAATATCTCAGACATTGCTCCCTCAGCACCTCATAAAGTGCTCCCTCAGTACATCAGATAGTTCTTCCTCAATACCTCAGAGATTGCTCCTTCAATATCTCAGATAGTTCACCCGCAATACCTCAGAAAGTGCTAACTCAATACCTCAGATAGTGCTCCCTCAGTACCTCAGATAGTGCTCCTCAGTACCTCAGATAGTGCTCCCTCAGTACCTCAGATAGTGCTCCCTCAGTACCTCAGATAGTGCTCCCTCAGTACCTCAGATAGTGCTCCCTCAGTACCTCAGATAGTGCTCCCTCAGTACCTCAGATAGTGCTCCCTCAGTACCTCAGATAGTGCTCCCTCAGTACCTCAGATAGTGCTCCCTCAGTACCTCAGATAGTGCTCCCTCATAACCTCAGACAGTGCTCTCTCAATACCTCAGACATTTCTCCCTCAGTTACTCAGAAAATGCTCCCTCAATACCTCAGAATGTGCTCCCTCAGTACCTCAGAAAGTGCAACTCAATACCTCAGAAATGGCCTATCAATACCTCAGACACTGCTTCCTCAATACCTCAAAATGTGCTCCCTCCGTAACTCAGAAAGTGCTCCTCAGTACATCAGAAAGAGCTCTCTCAGTACCTCAGATAATGCGACCTGAATGCCAGAGAAAGTGAACTCTCAGTACATCAGAAAGTGCTCCCTCAGTACCTCAGATAGTTCTCCCTCAGTAAATCAGAAAGTGCTCCCTCAATACCTCAGAAAATGCTCCTTCAATATCTCAGGTAGTGCTCCCGCAATACCTCAGAAAGTGCTCCCTCAGTACCTCAAAGTGTTCCCTCAGTAACTCAGATCATGCTCCCTCAATTCCTCAGATAGTGTTCCCTCAATACCTCAAAAATGCTGCTCAGTTCCTCAGAAAGTGCTCCCTCATAACCTCAGACAGTGCTCCCCCAATAACCTCAGACAGCGCCCACTCAATACCTCAGAAAGTGCTCCCCCAATAACCTCAGAAAGCGCCCACTCAATACCTCAGAAAGCGCCCACTCAATACCTCAGACAGTGCTCCCCCAATAACCTCAGACAGCGCCCACTCAATACCTCAGAAAGTGCTCCCCAATAACCTCAGAAAGCGCCCACTCAATACCTCAGAAAGCGCCCACTCAATACCTCAGAAAGCGCCCACTCAATACCTCAGAAAGCGCCCACTCAATACCTCAGAAAGCGCCCACTCAATACCTCAGAAAGCGCCCACTCAATACCTCAGAAAGCGCCCACTCAATACCTCAGAAAGCGCCCACTCAATACCTCAGAAAGCGCCCACTCAATACCTCAGAAAGCGCCCACTCAATACCTCAGAAAGCGCCCACTCAATACCTCAGAAAGCGCCCACTCAATACCTCAGAAAGCGCCCACTCAATACCTCAGAAAGCGCCCACTCAATACCTCAGAAAGCGCCCACTCAATACCTCAGAAAGCGCCCACTCAATACCTCAGAAAGCGCCCACTCAATACCTCAGAAAGCGCCCACTCAATACCTCAGAAAGCGCCCACTCAATACCTCAGAAAGCGCCCACTCAATACCTCAGAAAGTGCTCCCCCATTAACCTCAGAAAGTGCCCACTCAATACCTCAGAAAGTGCTCCCCCAATAACCTCAGAAAGCGCCCACTCAATACCTCAGAAAGCGCTCTCTCAGTACCTCAGAAAGCGCTCTCTCAGTACCTCAGAAAGCGCTCTCTCAATACCTCAGAAAGCGCCCACTCAATACCTCAGAAAGCGCCCACTCAATACCTCAGAAAGCGCCCACTCAACACCTCAGAAAGTGCCCACTCAACACCTCAGAAAGTGCCCACTCAATACCTCAGAAAGTGCTCCCCCAATAACCTCAGAAAGCGCTCTCTCAGTACCTCAGATAATGCTCCCTGAATACCAGAGAAAGTGCTCCCTGAATACCAGAGAAAGTGCTCCCTCAGTACCTCAAAAAGTGCTCCCACAATACCTCAGATAGTGATCCCGCAGTACTTCAGAAAGTGCTCGCTCAATACCACAGAAATTGTCCCCTCAGTACCTCAGACAGTGCTCTCTCAGTACCTCAGAAGTACTCCCTCAAATCCTCAGAAAGTGTTCCCTGAGTACTGCATAAAATTCTCCCTCAATACCTCAGATGGTTCTCCCTCAATACCTCAGATAGTTCTCCCTCAGTACCTCAGATAGTTCTCCCTCAGTACCTCAGATAGTTCTCCCTCAGTACCTCAGATAGTTCTCCCTCAGTACCTCAGATAGTTCTCCCTCAGTACCTCAGATAGTTCTCCCTCAATACCTCAAATAGTTCTCCCTCAATACCTCAAATAGTTCTCCCTCAATACCGCAGAGTGCTCCCTCAGTACCCCAGAAAGTGCTCCATCAACACCACAGATAATGCTCCCTCAATTCCCCAGATAGTTCTCCCTCAGTATCTCAGAAAGTGCTCTTTCAATATCTAAGAAAGTGCTCCCAAAATATCTCAGAAAGTGCTCCCACAGTATCTCAGAAATTGCTCCCTCAATCCCTCAGAAATTGCTCCCTCAATCCCTCAGAAATTGCTCCCTCAATCCCTCCGAAACTGCTCCCTCAGTACCTCAGACAGTGCTCCCTCAGGCAGTGCTCCCTCAGTACCTCAGAGAGTGCTCCTCAGACAGTGCTCCCTCAGTCCCTCAGACAGTGCTCCCTCAGACAGTGCTCCCTCAGACAGTGCTCCCTCAGACAGTGCTCCCTCAGACAGTGCTCCCTCAGACAGTGCTCCCTCAATACCTCAGACAGTGCTCCCTCAGACAGTGCTCCATCAATACCTCAGACAGTGCTCCCTCAGTACCTCAGACAGTGCTGCCTCAGACAGTGCTGCCTCAGAACCTCAGACAGTGCTCCCTCAGTACCTCAGACAGTGCTCCCTCAGTACCTCAGACAGTGCTCCCTCAGTACCCCCTCAATATCTCAGACAGTGCTGCCTCAGTACCTCAGACAGTGCTCCCTCAGACAGTGCTCCCTCAGTACCTCAGACAGTGCTCCTTAGACAGTGCTCCCTCAGTACCTCAGACAGTGCTCCCTCAGTACCTCAGACAGTGCTCCTCAGACAGTGCTCCCTCAGTACCTCAGACAGTGCTCCCTCAGACAGTGCTCCCTCAGTACCTCACAGTGCTCCTCAGACAGTGCTCCCTCAGTACCTCAGACAGTGCTCCCTCAGTACCTCAGACAGTGCTCCCTCAGTACCTCAGACAGTGCTCCCTCAGTACCTCACAGTGCTCCTCAGACAGTGCTCCCTCAGTACCTCAGACAGTGCTCCCTCAGTACCTCAGACAGTGCTCCTCAGACAGTGCTCCCTCAGTACCTCAGACAGTGCTCCCTCAGACAGTGCTCCCTCAGTACCTCACAGTGCTCCTCAGACAGTGCTCCCTCAGTACCTCAGACTGTGCTCCCTCAGTACCTCAGACAGTGCTCCCTCAGTACCTCAGACAGTGCTCCCTCAGACAGTGCTCCTCAGTACCTCAGACAGTGCTCCCTCAGACAGTGCTCCCTCAGTACCTCACAGTGCTCCTCAGACAGTGCTCCCTCAGTACCTCAGACAGTGCTCCCTCAGTACCTCAGACAGTGCTCCCTCAGTACCTCAGACAGTGCTCCCTCAGACAGTGCTCCCTCAATACCTCAGACAGTGCTCCCTCAGACAGTGCTCCCTCAGTACCTCACAGTGCTCCCTCAGACAGTGCTCCCTCAGTACCTCAGACAGTGCTCCCTCAGACAGTGCTCCCTCAGTACCTCAGACAGTGCTCCCTCAGTACCTCAGACAGTGCACCCTCAGTACCTCAGACAGTGCTCCCTCAGTACCTCAGACAGTGCTCCCTCAGTACCTCAGACAGTGCTCCCTCAGACAGTGCTCCTCAGACAGTGCTCCTCAGACAGTGCTCCTCAGACAGTGCTCCTCAGACAGTGCTCCTCAGACAGTGCTCCCTCAGTACCTCAGAGAGTGCTCCTCAGACAGCACTCCCTCAATACCTCAGACAATGCTGCCTCAGACAGTGCTGCCTCAGTACCTCAGAGAGTGCTCCCTCAGAGAGTGCTCCCTCAGTACCTCAGAGAGTGCTCCCTCAGAGAGTGCTCCCTCAATACCTCAGACAGTGCTGGCTCAGACAGTGCTGCCTCAGTACCTCAGGCAGTGCTCCCTCAGTACCTCAGGCAGTGCTCCCTCAGTACCTCAGGCAGTGCTCCCTCAGGCAGTGCTCCCTCAGTACCTCAGAGAGTGCTCCTCAGGCAGTGCTCCCTCAGACAGTGCTCCCTCAGACAGTGCTCCCTCAGACAGTGCTCCCTCAGACAGTGCTCCCTCAGACCCTCAGACCCTGCTCCCTCAGACCCTGCTCCCTCAGACACTGCTCCCTCAGACACTGCTCCCTCAGACACTGCTCCCTCAGACACTGCTCCCTCAATACCTCAGA
This sequence comes from Hemiscyllium ocellatum, assembly GCF_020745735.1. Classification (NCBI taxonomy): domain Eukaryota; kingdom Metazoa; phylum Chordata; class Chondrichthyes; order Orectolobiformes; family Hemiscylliidae; genus Hemiscyllium; species Hemiscyllium ocellatum. Next base: position 130,757 of record NW_026869274.1, on the reverse strand, counting down.
CAGTGCTCCCTCAGGCAGTGCTCCCTCAGTCCCTCAGACAGTGCTCCCTCAGGCAGTGCTCCCTCAATACCTCAGACAGTGCTCCCTCAATACCTCAGACAGTGCTCCCTCAGACACTGCTCCCTCAGACACTGCTCCCTCAGACACTGCTCCCTCAGACACTGCTCCCTCAGACACTGCTCCCTCAGACACTGCTCCCTCAGACACTGCTCCCTCAGACACTGCTCCCTCAATACCTCAGACAGTGCTCCCTCAGGCAGTGCTCCCTCAGTCCCTCAGACAGTGCTCCCTCAGGCAGTGCTCCCTCAGTCCCTCAGACAGTGCTCCCTCAGACAGTGCTCCCTCAGACAGTGCTCCCTCAGACAGTGCTCCCTCAGACAGTGCTCCCTCAGACAGTGCTCCCTCAGACAGTGCTCCCTCAGACAGTGCTCCCTCAGACAGTGCTCCCTCAGACAGTGCTCCCTCAGTACCTCAGACAGTGCTCCCTCAGACAGTGCTCCCTCAGACACTGCTCCTCAGACACTGCTCCTCAGACACTGCTCCTCAGACACTGCTCCTCAGACACTGCTCCTCAGACACTGCTCCCTCAATACCTCAGACAGTGCTCCCTCAGGCAGTGCTCCCTCAGTCCCTCAGACAGTGCTCCCTCAGACAGTGCTCCCTCAGGCAGTGCTCCCTCAGTCCCTCAGACAGTGCTCCCTCAGACACTGCTCCCTCAGACACTGCTCCCTCAGACAGTGCTCCCTCAGACAGTGCTCCCTCAGTACCTCAGACAGTGCTCCCTCAGTACCTCAGACAGTGCTCCCTCAGACAGTGCTCCCTCAGACAGTGCTCCCTCAGACAGTGCTCCCTCAGACAGTGCTCCCTCAGACAGTGCTCCCTCAGTACCTCAGACAGTGCTCCTCAGACAGTGCTCCCTCAGACAGTGCTCCCTCAGACAGTGCTCCCTCAGACAGTGCTCCCTCAGACAGTGCTCCCTCAGACAGTGCTCCCTCAGACAGTGCTCCCTCAGTACCTCAGACAGTGCTCCCTCAGTACCTCAGACAGTGCTCCCTCAGTACCTCAGACAGTGCTCCCTCAGACAGTGCTCCCTCAGACAGTGCTCCCTCAGACAGTGCTCCCTCAGACAGTGCTCCCTCAGACAGTGCTCCCTCAGACAGTGCTCCCTCAGTACCTCAGACAGTGCGCCTCAGACAGTGCTCCTCAGACAGTGCTCCCTCAGACAGTGCTCCCTCAGACAGTGCTCCCTCAGACAGTGCTCCCTCAGACAGTGCTCCCTCAGACAGTGCTCCCTCAGACAGTGCTCCCTCAGACAGTGCTCCCTCAGACAGTGCTCCCTCAGACAGTGCTCCCTCAGTACCTCAGACAGTGCTCCCTCAGACAGTGCTCCTCAGACAGTGCTCCTCAGACAGTGCTCCTCAGACAGTGCTCCTCAGACAGTGCTCCCTCAGACAGTGCTCCCTCAGACAGTGCTCCCTCAGACAGTGCTCCCTCAGACAGTGCTCCCTCAGACAGTGCTCCCTCAGACAGTGCTCCCTCAGACAGTGCTCCCTCAGACAGTGCTCCCTCAGACAGTGCTCCCTCAGACAGTGCTCCCTCAGTACCTCAGACAGTGCGCCTCAGACAGTGCTCCTCAGACAGTGCTCCCTCAGACAGTGCTCCCTCAGACAGTGCTCCCTCAGACAGTGCTCCCTCAGACAGTGCTCCCTCAGACAGTGCTCCCTCAGACAGTGCTCCCTCAGACAGTGCTCCCTCAGACAGTGCTCCCTCAGACAGTGCTCCCTCAGTACCTCAGACAGTGCTCCCTCAGACAGTGCTCCTCAGACAGTGCTCCTCAGACAGTGCTCCTCAGACAGTGCTCCTCAGACAGTGCTCCTCAGACAGTGCTCCTCAGACAGTGCTCCCTCAGACAGTGCTCCCTCAGACAGTGCTCCCTCAGACAGTGCTCCCTCAGACAGTGCTCCCTCAGACAGTGCTCCCTCAGAACCGCAGACAGTGCTCCCTCAGACAGTGCTCCCTCAGACAGTGCTCCCTCAGACAGTGCTCCCTCAGTACCTCAGACAGTGCTCCCTCAGACAGTGCTCCTCAGACAGTGCTCCTCAGACAGTGCTCCTCAGACAGTGCTCCTCAGACAGTGCTCCTCAGACAGTGCTCCCTCAGACAGTGCTCCCTCAGACAGTGCTCCCTCAGACAGTGCTCCCTCAGACAGTGCTCCCTCAGACAGTGCTCCCTCAGACAGTGCTCCCTCAGACAGTGCTCCCTCAGACAGTGCTCCCTCAGACAGTGCTCCCTCAGACAGTGCTCCCTCAGACAGTGCTCCCTCAGACAGTGCTCCCTCAGACAGTGCTCCCTCAGACAGTGCTCCCTCAGACAGTGCTCCCTCAGACAGTGCTCCCTCAGACAGTGCTCCCTCAGACAGTGCTCCCTCAGACAGTGCTCCCTCAGTACCTCAGACAGTGCGCCTCAGACAGTGCTCCCTCAGACAGTGCTCCCTCAGACAGTGCTCCCTCAGACAGTGCTCCCTCAGACAGTGCTCCCTCAGACAGTGCTCCCTCAGACAGTGCTCCCTCAGACAGTGCTCCCTCAGACAGTGCTCCCTCAGACAGTGCTCCTCAGACAGTGCTCCCTCAGACAGTGCTCCCTCAGACAGTGCTCCCTCAGACAGTGCTCCCTCAGACAGTGCTCCCTCAGAACCTCAGACAGTGCTCCCTCAGACAGTGCTCCTCAGACAGTGCTCCTCAGACAGTGCTCCCTCAGACAGTGCTCCCTCAGACAGTGCTCCCTCAGACAGTGCTCCCTCAGACAGTGCTCCCTCAGTACCTCAGACAGTGCTCCCTCAGACAGTGCTCCTCAGACAGTGCTCCTCAGACAGTACTCCCTCAGACAGTGCTCCCTCAGACAGTGCTCCCTCAGACAGTGCTCCCTCAGACAGTGCTCCCTCAGACAGTGCTCCCTCAGACAGTGCTCCCTCAGACAGTGCTCCCTCAGACAGTGCTCCCTCAGACAGTGCTCCCTCAGACAGTGCTCCCTCAGACAGTGCTCCCTCAGACAGTGCTCCCTCAGACAGTGCTCCTCAGACAGTGCTCCTCAGACAGTGCTCCTCAGACAGTGCTCCCTCAGTACCTCAGACAGTGCTCCCTCAGGCAGTGCTCCCTCAGTCCCTCAGACACTGCTCCCTCAGACACTGCTCCCTCAGACACTGCTCCCTCAGACACTGCTCCCTCAGACACTGCTCCCTCAGTACCTCAGACAGTGCTCCCCAGACAATGCTCCTCAGACAGTGCTCCCTCAGTACCTCAGACAGTGCTCCCTCAGGCAGTGCTCCCTCAGTCCCTCAGACAGTGCTCCCTCAGACAGTGCTCCCTCAGACAGTGCTCCCTCAGACAGTGCTCCCTCAGACAGTGCTCCCTCAGACAGTGCTCCCTCAGACAGTGCTCCCTCAGACAGTGCTCCCTCAGACAGTGCTCCCTCAGACAGTGCTCCCTCAGACAGTGCTCCCTCAGACAGTGCTCCCTCAGACAGTGCTCCCTCAGACAGTGCTCCCTCAGACAGTGCTCCCTCAGACAGTGCTCCCTCAGACAGTGCTCCCTCAGACAGTGCTCCCTCAGACAGTGCTCCTCAGACAGTGCTCCTCAGACAGTGCTCCCTCAGTACCTCAGACAGTGCTCCCTCAGGCAGTGCTCCCTCAGTCCCTCAGACACTGCTCCCTCAGACACTGCTCCCTCAGACACTGCTCCCTCAGACACTGCTCCCTCAGACACTGCTCCCTCAGACACTGCTCCCTCAGACACTGCTCCCTCAGACACTGCTCCCTCAGTACCTCAGACAGTGCTCCCCAGACAATGCTCCTCAGACAGTGCTCCCTCAGTACCTCAGACAGTGCTCCCTCAGGCAGTGCTCCCTCAGTCCCTCAGACAGTGCTCCCTCAGACAGTGCTCCCTCAGACAGTGCTCCCTCAGACAGTGCTCCCTCAGACAGTGCTCCCTCAGACAGTGCTCCCTCAGACAGTGCTCCCTCAGACAGTGCTCCCTCAGACAGTGCTCCCTCAGACAGTGCTCCCTCAGACAGTGCTCCCTCAGACAGTGCTCCCTCAGACAGTGCTCCCTCAGACAGTGCTCCTCAGACAGTGCTCCCTCAGTACCTCAGACAGTGCTCCCTCAGTACCTCAGACAGTGCTCCCTCAGTACCTCAGACAGTGCTCCCTCAGACAGTGCTCCCTCAGACAGTGCTCCCTCAGACAGTGCTCCCTCAGTACCTCAGACAGTGCGCCTCAGACAGTGCTCCCTCAGTACCTCAGACAGTGCTCCCTCAGACAGTGCCCCTCAGACAGTGCTCCCTCAGACAGTGCTCCCTCAGACAGTGCTCCCTCAGACAGTGCTCCCTCAGACAGTGCTCCCTCAGACAGTGCTCCCTCAGACAGTGCTCCCTCAGACCGTGCCCCTCAGACAGTGCTCCCTCAGACAGTGCTCCCTCAGACAGTGCTCCCTCAGACAGTGCTCCCTCAGACAGTGCTCCCTCAGACAGTGCTCCCTCAGACAGTGCTCCCTCAGACAGTGCTCCCTCAGACAGTGCTCCCTCAGTACCGCAGACAGTGCTCCCTCAGACAGTGCTCCCTCAGACAGTGCTCCCTCAGACAGTGCTCCCTCAGACAGTGCTCCCTCAGACAGTGCTCCCTCAGACAGTGCTCCCTCAGACAGTGCTCCCTCAGACAGTGCTCCCTCAGACAGTGCTCCCTCAGTACCTCAGACAGTGCTCCCTCAGACAGTGCTCCTCAGACAGTGCTCCTCAGACAGTGCTCCTCAGACAGTGCTCCCTCAGACAGTGCTCCCTCAGACAGTGCTCCCTCAGACAGTGCTCCCTCAGACAGTGCTCCCTCAGACAGTGCTCCCTCAGACAGTGCTCCCTCAGACAGTGCTCCCTCAGACAGTGCTCCCTCAGACAGTGCTCCCTCAGTACCTCAGACAGTGCTCCCTCAGACAGTGCTCCTCAGACAGTGCTCCCTCAGACAGTGCTCCCTCAGACAGTGCTCCCTCAGACAGTGCTCCCTCAGACAGTGCTCCCTCAGACAGTGCTCCCTCAGACAGTGCTCCCTCAGACAGTGCTCCCTCAGACAGTGCTCCCTCAGTACCTCAGACAGTGCTCCATCAGACAGTGCTCCTCAGACAGTGCTCCCTCAGACAGTGCTCCCTCAGACAGTGCTCCCTCAGACAGTGCTCCCTCAGACAGTGCTCCCTCAGACAGTGCTCCCTCAGACAGTGCTCCCTCAGTACCTCAGACAGTGCTCCCTCAGTACCTCAGACAGTGCTCCCTCAGACAGTGCTCCCTCAGACAGTGCTCCCTCAGACAGTGCTCCCTCAGACAGTGCTCCCTCAGTACCGCAGACAGTGCCCCCTCAGACAGTGCTCCCTCAGTACCTCAGACAGTGCTCCTCAGACAGTGCTCCCTCAGACAGTGCTCCCTCAGACAGTGCTCCCTCAGACAGTGCTCCCTCAGACAGTGCTCCCTCAGACAGTGCTCCCTCAGACAGTGCTCCCTCAGACAGTGCTCCCTCAGACAGTGCTCCCTCAGTACCTCAGACAGTTCTCCCTCAGACAGTGCTCCTCAGACAGTGCTCCCTCAGACAGTGCTCCCTCAGACAGTGCTCCCTCAGACAGTGCTCCCTCAGACAGTGCTCCCTCAGACAGTGCTCCCTCAGACAGTGCTCCCTCAGTACCGCAGACAGTGCTCCCTCAGACAGTGCTCCCTCAGACAGTGCTCCCTCAGACAGTGCTCCCTCAGACAGTGCTCCCTCAGACAGTGCTCCCTCAGACAGTGCTCCCTCAGACAGTGCTCCCTCAGACAGTGCTCCCTCAGACAGTGCTCCCTCAGACAGTGCTCCCTCAGTACCTCAGACAGTGCTCCCTCAGACAGTGCTCCTCAGACAGTGCTCCCTCAGACAGTGCTCCCTCAGACAGTGCTCCCTCAGACAGTGCTCCCTCAGACAGTGCTCCCTCAGACAGTGCTCCCTCAGACAGTGCTCCCTCAGACAGTGCTCCCTCAGACAGTGCTCCCTCAGACAGTGCTCCCTCAGACAGTGCTCCCTCAGACAGTGCTCCCTCAGACAGTGCTCCCTCAGACAGTGCTCCCTCAGACAGTGCTCCCTCAGACAGTGCTCCCTCAGACAGTGCTCCCTCAGACAGTGCTCCCTCAGTACCTCAGACAGTGCTCCCTCAGACAGTGCTCCCTCAGACAGTGCTCCCTCAGACAGTGCTCCCTCAGACAGTGCTCCCTCAGACAGTGCTCCCTCAGACAGTGCTCCCTCAGACAGTGCTCCCTCAGACAGTGCTCCCTCAGACAGTGCTCCCTCAGACAGTGCTCCCTCAGACAGTGCTCCCTCAGTACCGCAGACAGTGCCCCCTCAGACAGTGCTCCCTCAGTACCTCAGACAGTGCTCCCTCAGACAGTGCTCCTCAGACAGTGCTCCCTCAGACAGTGCTCCCTCAGACAGTGCTCCCTCAGACAGTGCTCCCTCAGACAGTGCTCCCTCAGACAGTGCTCCCTCAGACAGTGCTCCCTCAGACAGTGCTCCCTCAGACAGTGCTCCCTCAGTACCTCAGACAGTTCTCCCTCAGACAGTGCTCCTCAGACAGTGCTCCCTCAGACAGTGCTCCCTCAGACAGTGCTCCCTCAGACAGTGCTCCCTCAGACAGTGCTCCCTCAGACAGTGCTCCCTCAGACAGTGCTCCTCAGACAGTGCTCCCTCAGACAGTGCTCCCTCAGACAGTGCTCCCTCAGACAGTGCTCCCTCAGACAGTGCTCCCTCAGTACCGCAGACAGTGCTCCCTCAGACAGTGCTCCCTCAGACAGTGCTCCCTCAGACAGTGCTCCCTCAGACAGTGCTCCCTCAGACAGTGCTCCCTCAGACAGTGCTCCCTCAGACAGTGCTCCCTCAGTACCTCAGACAGTGCTCCCTCAGACAGTGCTCCTCAGACAGTGCTCCCTCAGACAGTGCTCCCTCAGACAGTGCTCCCTCCGTCAGTGCTCCCTCAGACAGTGCTCCCTCAGACAGTGCTCCCTCAGACAGTGCTCCCTCAGACAGTGCTCCCTCAGACAGTGCTCCCTCAGACAGTGCTCCTCAGACAGTGCTCCTCAGACAGTGCTCCCTCAGACAGTGCTCCCTCAGACAGTGCTCCCTCAGACAGTGCTCCCTCAGACAGTGCTCCCTCAGACAGTGCTCCCTCAGACAGTGCTCCCTCAGTACCTCAGACAGTGCTCCCTCAGACAGTGCTCCTCAGACAGTGCTCCTCAGACAGTGCTCCCTCAGACAGTGCTCCCTCAGACAGTGCTCCCTCAGACAGTGCTCCCTCAGACAGTGCTCCCTCAGACAGTGCTCCCTCAGACAGTGCTCCCTCAGACAGTGCTCCCTCAGACAGTGCTCCCTCAGTACCTCAGACAGTGCTCCATCAGACAGTGCTCCTCAGACAGTGCTCCCTCAGACAGTGCTCCCTCAGACAGTGCTCCCTCAGACAGTGCTCCCTCAGACAGTGCTCCCTCAGTACCTCAGACAGTGCTCCCTCAGACAGTGCTCCCTCAGACAGTGCTCCCTCAGACAGTGCTCCCTCAGACAGTGCTCCCTCAGACAGTGCTCCCTCAGACAGTGCTCCCTCAGACAGTGCTCCCTCAGACAGTGCTCCCTCAGTACCGCAGACAGTGCCCCCTCAGACAGTGCTCCCTCAGTACCTCAGACAGTGCTCCCTCAGACAGTGCTCCTCAGACAGTGCTCCCTCAGACAGTGCTCCCTCAGACAGTGCTCCCTCAGACAGTGCTCCCTCAGACAGTGCTCCCTCAGACAGTGCTCCCTCAGACAGTGCTCCCTCAGACAGTGCTCCCTCAGTACCTCAGACAGTTCTCCCTCAGACAGTGCTCCCTCAGACAGTGCTCCCTCAGACAGTGCTCCCTCAGACAGTGCTCCCTCAGACAGTGCTCCCTCAGACAGTGCTCCTCAGACAGTGCTCCCTCAGACAGTGCTCCCTCAGACAGTGCTCCCTCAGACAGTGCTCCCTCAGACAGTGCTCCCTCAGTACCTCAGACAGTTCTCCCTCAGACAGTGCTCCTCAGACAGTGCTCCCTCAGACAGTGCTCCCTCAGACAGTGCTCCCTCAGACAGTGCTCCCTCAGACAGTGCTCCCTCAGACAGTGCTCCTCAGACAGTGCTCCCTCAGACAGTGCTCCCTCAGACAGTGCTCCCTCAGACAGTGCTCCCTCAGACAGTGCTCCCTCAGTACCGCAGACAGTGCTCCCTCAGACAGTGCTCCCTCAGACAGTGCTCCCTCAGACAGTGCTCCCTCAGACAGTGCTCCCTCAGACAGTGCTCCCTCAGACAGTGCTCCCTCAGACAGTGCTCCCTCAGACAGTGCTCCCTCAGACAGTGCTCCCTCAGTACCTCAGACAGTGCTCCCTCAGACAGTGCTCCCTCAGACAGTGCTCCCTCAGACAGTGCTCCCTCAGACAGTGCTCCCTCAGACAGTGCTCCCTCAGACAGTGCTCCCTCAGACAGTGCTCCCTCAGACAGTGCTCCCTCAGACAGTGCTCCCTCAGACAGTGCTCCCTCAGACAGTGCTCCTCAGACAGTGCTCCTCAGACAGTGCTCCCTCAGACAGTGCTCCCTCAGACAGTGCTCCCTCAGACAGTGCTCCCTCAGACAGTGCTCCCTCAGACAGTGCTCCCTCAGACAGTGCTCCCTCAGTACCTCAGACAGTGCTCCCTCAGACAGTGCTCCTCAGACAGTGCTCCCTCATACAGTGCTCCCTCAGACAGTGCTCCCTCAGACAGTGCTCCCTCAGACAGTGCTCCCTCAGACAGTGCTCCCTCAGACAGTGCTCCCTCAGACAGTGCTCCCTCAGACAGTGCTCCCTCAGACAGTGCTCCCTCAGACAGTGCTCCCTCAGACAGTGCTCCCTCAGACAGTGCTCCCTCAGACAGTGCTCCCTCAGACAGTGCTCCCTCAGTACCTCAGACAGTGCTCCCTCAGACAGTGCTCCCTCAGACAGTGCTCCCTCAGACAGTGCTCCCTCAGACAGTGCTCCCTCAGACAGTGCTCCCTCAGACAGTGCTCCCTCAGTACCGCAGACAGTGCCCCCTCAGACAGTGCTCCCTCAGTACCTCAGACAGTGCTCCCTCAGACAGTGCTCCTCAGACAGTGCTCCCTCAGACAGTGCTCCCTCAGACAGTGCTCCCTCAGACAGTGCTCCCTCAGACAGTGCTCCCTCAGTACCTCAGACAGTGCTCCCTCAGACAGTGCTCCCTCAGACAGTGCTCCCTCAGACAGTGCTCCCTCAGACAGTGCTCCCTCAGACAGTGCTCCCTCAGACAGTGCTCCCTCAGACAGTGCTCCCTCAGACAGTGCTCCCTCAGACAGTGCTCCCTCAGACAGTGCTCCCTCAGACAGTGCTCCCTCAGACAGTGCTCCTCAGACAGTGCTCCCTCAGACAGTGCTCCCTCAGACAGTGCTCCCTCAGACAGTGCTCGCTCAGACAGTGCTCCCTCAGACAGTGCTCCCTCAGACAGTGCTCCCTCAGACAGTGCTCCCTCAGACAGTGCTCCCTCAGACAGTGCTCCCTCAGACAGTGCTCCCTCAGTACCTCAGACAGTGCCCCCTCAGACAGTGCTCCCTCAGTACCTCAGACAGTGCTCCCTCAGACAGTGCTCCTCAGACAGTGCTCCCTCAGACAGTGCTCCCTCAGACAGTGCTCCCTCAGACAGTGCTCCCTCAGACAGTGCTCCCTCAGACAGTGCTCCCTCAGACAGTGCTCCCTCAGTACCTCAGACAGTTCTCCCTCAGACAGTGCTCCCTCAGACAGTGCTCCCTCAGACAGTGCTCCCTCAGACAGTGCTCCCTCAGACAGTGCTCCCTCAGACAGTGCTCCCTCAGACAGTGCTCCCTCAGACAGTGCTCCCTCAGACAGTGCTCCCTCAGACAGTGCTCCCTCAGTACCTCAGACAGTGCTCCCTCAGACAGTGCTCCCTCAGACAGTGCTCCCTCAGACAGTGCTCCCTCAGACAGTGCTCCCTCAGACAGTGCTCCCTCAGACAGTGCTCCCTCAGACAGTGCTCCCTCAGACAGTGCTCCCTCAGACAGTGCTCCCTCAGACAGTGCTCCCTCAGACAGTGCTCCCTCAGACAGTGCTCCCTCAGACAGTGCTCCCTCAGACAGTGCTCCCTCAGACAGTGCTCCCTCAGACAGTGCTCCCTCAGACAGTGCTCCCTCAGACAGTGCTCCCTCAGACAGTGCTCCCTCAGACAGTGCTCCCTCAGACAGTGCTCCCTCAGACAGTGCTCCCTCAGACAGTGCTCCCTCAGACAGTGCTCCCTCAGTACCTCAGACAGTGCTCCCTCAGTCCCTCAGACAGTGCTCCCTCAGACAGTGCTCCCTCAGACAGTGCTCCCTCAGACAGTGCTCCCTCAGACAGTGCTCCCTCAGACAGTGCTCCCTCAGTACCGCAGACAGTGCTCCCTCAGACAGTGCTCCTCAGACAGTGCTCCCTCAGACAGTGCTCCCTCAGACAGTGCTCCCTCAGACAGTGCTCCCTCAGACAGTGCTCCCTCAGACAGTGCTCCCTCAGACAGTGCTCCCTCAGTACCTCAGACAGTGCTCCCTCAGACAGTGCTCCTCAGACAGTGCTCCCTCAGACAGTGCTCCCTCAGACAGTGCTCCCTCAGACAGTGCTCCCTCAGACAGTGCTCCCTCAGACAGTGCTCCCTCAGACAGTGCTCCCTCAGACAGTGCTCCCTCAGACAGTGCTCCCTCAGTACCGCAGACAGTGCCCCCTCAGACAGTGCTCCCTCAGTACCTCAGACAGTGCTCCCTCAGACAGTGCTCCTCAGACAGTGCTCCCTCAGACAGTGCTCCCTCAGACAGTGCTCCCTCAGACAGTGCTCCCTCAGACAGTGCTCCCTCAGACAGTGCTCCCTCAGTACCTCAGACAGTGCTCCCTCAGACAGTGCTCCTCAGACAGTGCTCCCTCAGACAGTGCTCCCTCAGACAGTGCTCCCTCAGACAGTGCTCCCTCAGACAGTGCTCCCTCAGACAGTGCTCCCTCAGACAGTGCTCCCTCAGTCCCTCAGACAGTGCTCCCTCAGACAGTGCTCCCTCAGACAGTGCTCCCTCAGACAGTGCTCCCTCAGACAGTGCTCCCTCAGACAGTGCTCCCTCAGACAGTGCTCCCTCAGACAGTGCTCCCTCAGACAGTGCTCCCTCAGACAGTGCTCCCTCAGACAGTGCTCCTCAGACAGTGCTCCCTCAGACAGTGCTCCCTCAGACAGTGCTCCCTCAGACAGTGCTCCCTCAGACAGTGCTCCCTCAGACAGTGCTCCCTCAGACAGTGCTCCCTCAGACAGTGCTCCCTCAGACAGTGCTCCCTCAGACAGTGGTCCCTCAGACAGTGCTCCCTCAGACAGTGCTCCCTCAGACAGTGCTCCCTCAGACAGTGCTCCCTCAGTACCTCAGACAGTGCTCCCTCAGACAGTGCTCCCTCAGACAGTGCTCCCTCAGACAGTGCTCCCTCAGACAGTGCTCCCTCAGACAGTGCTCCCTCAGACAGTGCTCCCTCAGACAGTGCTCCCTCAGTACCTCAGACAGTGCTCCCTCAGACAGTGCTCCCTCAGACAGTGCTCCCTCAGACAGTGCTCCCTCAGACAGTGCTCCCTCAGACAGTGCTCCCTCAGACAGTGCTCCCTCAGACAGTGCTCCCTCAGTACCTCAGACAGTGCTCCCTCAGACAGTGCTCCCTCAGACAGTGCTCCCTCAGACAGTGCTCCCTCAGACAGTGCTCCCTCAGACAGTGCTCCCTCAGACAGTGCTCCCTCAGTACCGCAGACAGTGCCCCCTCAGACAGTGCTCCCTCAGTACCTCAGACAGTGCTCCCTCAGACAGTGCTCCTCAGACAGTGCTCCCTCAGACAGTGCTCCCTCAGACAGTGCTCCCTCAGACAGTGCTCCCTCAGACAGTTCTCCCTCAGACAGTGCTCCTCAGACAGTGCTCCCTCAGACAGTGCTCCCTCAGACAGTGCTCCCTCAGACAGTGCTCCCTCAGTCCCTCAGACAGTGCTCCCTCAGACAGTGCTCCCTCAGACAGTGCTCCCTCAGACAGTGCTCCCTCAGACAGTGCTCCCTCAGACAGTGCTCCCTCAGACAGTGCTCCCTCAGACAGTGCTCCCTCAGACAGTGCTCCCTCAGACAGTGCTCCCTCAGACAGTGCTCCCTCAGACAGTGCCCCTCAGACAGTGCTCCCTCAGACAGTGCTCCCTCAGACAGTGCTCCCTCAGACAGTGCTCCCTCAGACAGTGCTCCCTCAGACAGTGCTCCCTCAGACAGTGCTCCCTCAGACAGTGCTCCTCAGACAGTGCTCCCTCAGACAGTGCTCCCTCAGACAGTGCTCCCTCAGACAGTGCTCCCTCAGACCGTGCTCCCTCAGACAGTGCTCCCTCAGACAGTGCTCCCTCAGACAGTGCTCCCTCAGACAGTGCTCCCTCAGACAGTGCTCCCTCAGACAGTGCTCCCTCAGACAGTGCTCCCTCAGACAGTGCTCCCTCAGACAGTGCCCCTCAGACAGTGCTCCCTCAGACAGTGCTCCCTCAGTCCCTCAGACAGTGCTCCTCAGACAGTGCTCCCTCAGACAGTGCTCCCTCAGACAGTGCTCCCTCAGACAGTGCTCCCTCAGACAGTGCTCCCTCAGTCCCTCAGACAGTGCTCCTCAGACAGTGCTCCCTCAGACAGTGCTCCCTCAGACAGTGCTCCCTCAGACAGTGCTCCCTCAGTCCCTCAGACAGTGCTCCCTCAGACAGTGCTCCCTCAGACAGTGCTCCCTCAGACAGTGCTCCCTCAGACAGTGCTCCCTCAGACAGTGCTCCCTCAGACAGTGCTCCCTCAGACAGTGCTCCCTCAGACAGTGCTCCCTCAGACAGTGCTCCCTCAGACAGTGCTCCCTCAGACAGTGCTCCCTCAGACAGTGCTCCCTCAGACAGTGCTCCCTCAGACAGTGCTCCTCAGACAGTGCTCCCTCAGACAGTGCTCCCTCAGACAGTGCTTCCTCAGACAGTGCTCCCTCAGTCCCTCAGACAGTGCTCCCTCAGACAGTGCTCCCTCAGACAGTGCTCCCTCAGACAGTGCTCCCTCAGACAGTGCTCCCTCAGACAGTGCTCCCTCAGACAGTGCTCCCTCAGACAGTGCTCCTCAGACAGTGCTCCCTCAGTCCCTCAGACAGTGCTCCCTCAGACAGTGCTCCCTCAGACAGTGCTCCCTCAGACAGTGCTCCTCAGACAGTGCTCCCTCAGTCCCTCAGACAGTGCTCCCTCAGACAGTGCTCCCTCAGACACTGCTCCCTCAGACACTGCTCCCTCAATACCTCAGACAGTGCTCCCTCAGGCAGTGCTCCCTCAGTCCCTCAGACAGTGCTCCCTCAGACAGTGCTCCCTCAATACCTCAGACAGTGCTCCCTCAGAACCTCAGACAGTGCTCCCTCAGACAGTGCTCCCTCAGACACTGCTCCCTCAGACACTGCTCCCTCAGACACTGCTCCCTCAGACACTGCTCCCTCAGACACTGCTCCCTCAGACACTGCTCCCTCAGACACTGCTCCCTCAGACACTGCTCCCTCAGACACTGCTCCCTCAGACACTGCTCCCTCAATACCTCAGACAGTGCTCCCTCAGGCAGTGCTCCCTCAGTCCCTCAGACAGTGCTCCCTCAGGCAGTGCTCCCTCAGTCCCTCAGACAGTGCTCCCTCAGACAGTGCTCCCTCAGACAGTGCTCCCTCAGACAGTGCTCCCTCAGACAGTGCTCCCTCAGACAGTGCTCCCTCAGTACCTCAGACAGTGCTCCCTCAGACAGTGCTCCTCAGACACTGCTCCTCAGACACTGCTCCTCAGACACTGCTCCTCAGACACTGCTCCTCAGACACTGCTCCTCAGACACTGCTCCTCAGACACTGCTCCTCAGACACTGCTCCTCAGACACTGCTCCTCAGACACTGCTCCTCAGACACTGCTCCCTCAGACACTGCTCCCTCAGACACTGCTCCTCAGACACTGCTCCCTCAATACCTCAGACAGTGCTCCCTCAGACAGTGCTCCCTCAGTACCTCAGACAGTGCTCCCTCAGGCAGTGCTCCCTCAGACAGTGCTCCCTCAGACAGTGCTCCCTCAGACAGTGCTCCCTCAGACAGTGCTCCCTCAGACAGTGCTCCCTCAGACAGTGCTCCCTCAGACAGTGCTCCCTCAGACAGTGCTCCCTCAGACAGTGCTCCCTCAGACAGTGCTCCCTCAGACAGTGCTCCCTCAGACAGTGCTCCCTCAGACAGTGCTCCCTCAGACAGTGCTCCTCAGACAGTGCTCCCTCAGACAGTGCTCCCTCAGACAGTGCTCCCTCAGACAGTGCTCCCTCAGACAGTGCTCCCTCAGACAGTGCTCCCTCAGTACCTCAGACAGTGCTCCCTCAGACAGTGCTCCTCAGACAGTGCTCCTCAGACAGTGCTCCTCAGACAGTGCTCCTCAGACAGTGCTCCTCAGACAGTGCTCCTCAGACAGTGCTCCTCAGACAGTGCTCCTCAGACAGTGCTCCCTCAGACAGTGCTCCCTCAGACAGTGCTCCCTCAGAACCGCAGACAGTGCTCCCTCAGACAGTGCTCCTCAGACAGTGCTCCCTCAGACAGTGCTCCCTCAGACAGTGCTCCCTCAGACAGTGCTCCCTCAGACAGTGCTCCCTCAGACAGTGCTCCCTCAGACAGTGCTCCCTCAGACAGTGCTCCCTCAGACAGTGCTCCCTCAGACAGTGCTCCCTCAGACAGTGCTCCCTCAGTACCTCAGACAGTGCTCCCTCAGACAGTGCTCCTCAGACAGTGCTCCTCAGACAGTGCTCCTCAGACAGTGCTCCTCAGACAGTGCTCCTCAGACAGTGCTCCTCAGACAGTGCTCCCTCAGTCCCTCAGACAGTGCTCCCTCAGACAGTGCTCCCTCAGACAGTGCTCCCTCAGACAGTGCTCCCTCAGACAGTGCTCCCTCAGACAGTGCTCCCTCAGACAGTGCTCCCTCAGACAGTGCTCCCTCAGACAGTGCTCCCTCAGACAGTGCTCCCTCAGACAGTGCTCCCTCAGACAGTGCTCCCTCAGACAGTGCTCCCTCAGACAGTGCTACCTCAGACAGTGCTACCTCAGACAGTGCGCCTCAGACAGTGCTCCCTCAGACAGTGCTCCCTCAGACAGTGCTCCCTCAGACAGTGCTCCCTCAGACAGTGCTCCCTCAGACAGTGCTCCCTCAGACAGTGCTCCCTCAGACAGTGCTCCCTCAGACAGTGCTCCCTCAGACAGTGCTCCTCAGACAGTGCTCCCTCAGACAGTGCTCCCTCAGACAGTGCTCCCTCAGACAGTGCTCCCTCAGACAGTGCTCCCTCAGTACCTCAGACAGTGCTCCCTCAGACAGTGCTCCTCAGACAGTGCTCCTCAGACAGTGCTCCTCAGACAGTGCTCCTCAGACAGTGCTCCTCAGACAGTGCTCCCTCAGTACCTCAGACAGTGCTCCCTCAGACAGTGCTCCCTCAGACAGTGCTCCCTCAGACAGTGCTCCCTCAGACAGTGCTCCCTCAGACAGTGCTCCCTCAGTACCTCAGACAGTGCGCCTCAGACAGTGCTCCTCAGACAGTGCTCCCTCAGACAGTGCTCCCTCAGTACCTCAGACAGTGCTCCCTCAGACAGTGCTCCCTCAGACAGTGCTCCCTCAGACAGTGCTCCCTCAGACAGTGCTCCCTCAGACAGTGCTCCCTCAGACAGTGCTCCCTCAGACAGTGCTCCCTCAGACAGTGCTCCCTCAGTACCTCAGACAGTGCTCCCTCAGACAGTGCTCCTCAGACAGTGCTCCTCAGACAGTGCTCCTCAGACAGTGCTCCTCAGACAGTGCTCCTCAGACAGTGCTCCCTCAGTACCTCAGACAGTGCTCCCTCAGGCAGTGCTCCCTCAGTCCCTCAGACACTGCTCCCTCAGACACTGCTCCCTCAGACACTGCTCCCTCAGACACTGCTCCCTCAGACACTGCTCCCTCAGTACCTCAGACAGTGCTCCCCAGACAATGCTCCTCAGACAGTGCTCCCTCAGTACCTCAGACAGTGCTCCCTCAGGCAGTGCTCCCTCAGTCCCTCAGACAGTGCTCCCTCAGACAGTGCTCCCTCAGACAGTGCTCCCTCAGACAGTGCTCCCTCAGACAGTGCTCCCTCAGACAGTGCTCCCTCAGACAGTGCTCCCTCAGACAGTGCTCCCTCAGACAGTGCTCCCTCAGACAGTGCTCCCTCAGACAGTGCTCCCTCAGACAGTGCTCCCTCAGACAGTGCTCCCTCAGACAGTGCTCCTCAGACAGTGCTCCCTCAGTACCTCAGACAGTGCTCCCTCAGTACCTCAGACAGTGCTCCCTCAGTACCTCAGACAGTGCTCCCTCAGACAGTGCTCCCTCAGACAGTGCTCCCTCAGACAGTGCTCCCTCAGACAGTGCTCCCTCAGTACCTCAGACAGTGCGCCTCAGACAGTGCTCCCTCAGTACCTCAGACAGTGCTCCCTCAGACAGTGCCCCTCAGACAGTGCTCCCTCAGACAGTGCTCCCTCAGACAGTGCTCCCTCAGACAGTGCTCCCTCAGACAGTGCTCCCTCAGACAGTGCTCCCTCAGACAGTGCTCCCTCAGACAGTGCTCCCTCAGTCCCTCAGACAGTGCTCCCTCAGACCGTGCCCCTCAGACAGTGCTCCCTCAGACAGTGCTCCCTCAGACAGTGCTCCCTCAGACAGTGCTCCCTCAGACAGTGCTCCTCAGACAGTGCTCCCTCAGTACCTCAGACAGTGCTCCCTCAGTACCTCAGACAGTGCTCCCTCAGACAGTGCTCCCTCAGACAGTGCTCCCTCAGACAGTGCTCCCTCAGTACCTCAGACAGTGCGCCTCAGACAGTGCTCCCTCAGTACCTCAGACAGTGCTCCCTCAGACAGTGCCCCTCAGACAGTGCTCCCTCAGACAGTGCTCCCTCAGACAGTGCTCCCTCAGACAGTGCTCCCTCAGACAGTGCTCCCTCAGACAGTGCTCCCTCAGACAGTGCTCCCTCAGACAGTGCTCCTCAGACAGTGCTCCCTCAGTACCTCAGACAGTGCTCCCTCAGTACCTCAGACAGTGCTCCCTCAGTACCTCAGACAGTGCTCCCTCAGACAGTGCTCCCTCAGACAGTGCTCCCTCAGACAGTGCTCCCTCAGACAGTGCTCCCTCAGTACCTCAGACAGTGCGCCTCAGACAGTGCTCCCTCAGTACCTCAGACAGTGCTCCCTCAGACAGTGCCCCTCAGACAGTGCTCCCTCAGACAGTGCTCCCTCAGACAGTGCTCCCTCAGACAGTGCTCCCTCAGACAGTGCTCCCTCAGTCCCTCAGACCGTGCTCCCTCAGACAGTGCTCCCTCAGACAGTGCTCCCTCAGACAGTGCTCCCTCAGACAGTGCTCCCTCAGACAGTGCTCCCTCAGACAGTGCTCCCTCAGACAGTGCTCCCTCAGACAGTGCTCCTCAGACAGTGCTCCCTCAGACAGTGCTCCCTCAGTACCGCAGACAGTGCTCCCTCAGACAGTGCTCCCTCAGACAGTGCTCCCTCAGACAGTGCTCCCTCAGACAGTGCTCCCTCAGACAGTGCTCCCTCAGTACCTCAGACAGTGCTCCCTCAGACAGTGCTCCCTCAGACAGTGCTCCCTCAGACAGTGCTCCCTCAGACAGTGCTCCCTCAGACAGTGCTCCCTCAGACAGTGCTCCCTCAGTACCTCAGACAGTGCTCCCTCAGACAGTGCTCCTCAGACAGTGCTCCCTCAGACAGTGCTCCCTCAGACAGTGCTCCCTCAGACAGTGCTCCCTCAGACAGTGCTCCCTCAGACAGTGCTCCCTCAGACAGTGCTCCCTCAGACAGTGCTCCCTCAGACAGTGCTCCCTCAGACAGTGCTCCCTCAGTACCTCAGACAGTGCTCCATCAGACAGTGCTCCTCAGACAGTGCTCCCTCAGACAGTGCTCCCTCAGACAGTGCTCCCTCAGACAGTGCTCCCTCAGACAGTGCTCCCTCAGACAGTGCTCCCTCAGACAGTGCTCCCTCAGTACCTCAGACAGTGCTCCCTCAGTACCTCAGACAGTGCTCCCTCAGACAGTGCTCCCTCAGACAGTGCTCCCTCAGACAGTGCTCCCTCAGACAGTGCTCCCTCAGACAGTGCTCCCTCAGACAGTGCTCCCTCAGTACCTCAGACAGTGCTCCCTCAGACAGTGCTCCTCAGACAGTGCTCCCTCAGACAGTGCTCCCTCAGACAGTGCTCCCTCAGACAGTGCTCCCTCAGACAGTGCTCCCTCAGACAGTGCTCCCTCAGACAGTGCTCCCTCAGACAGTGCTCCCTCAGTACCTCAGACAGTTCTCCCTCAGACAGTGCTCCTCAGACAGTGCTCCCTCAGACAGTGCTCCCTCAGACAGTGCTCCCTCAGTCCCTCAGACAGTGCTCCCTCAGACAGTGCTCCCTCAGACAGTGCTCCCTCAGACAGTGCTCCCTCAGACAGTGCTCCCTCAGACAGTGCCCCTCAGACAGTGCCCCTCAGACAGTGCTCCCTCAGACAGTGCTCCTCAGACAGTGCTCCCTCAGACAGTGCTCCCTCAGACAGTGCTCCCTCAGACAGTGCTCCTCAGACAGTGCTCCCTCAGACAGTGCTCCTCAGACAGTGCTCCCTCAGACAGTGCTCCCTCAGACAGTGCTCCCTCAGACAGTGCTCCCTCAGTCCCTCAGACAGTGCTCCCTCAGACAGTGCTCCCTCAGACAGTGCTCCCTCAGACAGTGCTCCCTCAGACAGTGCTCCCTCAGACAGTGCTCCCTCAGACAGTGCCCCTCAGACAGTGCTCCCTCAGACAGTGCTCCTCAGACAGTGCTCCCTCAGACAGTGCTCCCTCAGACAGTGCTCCCTCAGACAGTGCTCCTCAGACAGTGCTCCCTCAGACAGTGCTCCTCAGACAGTGCTCCCTCAGACAGTGCTCCCTCAGACAGTGCTCCCTCAGACAGTGCTCCCTCAGACAGTGCTCCCTCAGACAGTGCTCCCTCAGACAGTGCTCCCTCAGACAGTGCTCCCTCAGACAGTGCTCCCTCAGTACCTCAGACAGTGCTCCATCAGACAGTGCTCCTCAGACAGTGCTCCCTCAGACAGTGCTCCCTCAGACAGTGCTCCCTCAGACAGTGCTCCCTCAGACAGTGCTCCCTCAGACAGTGCTCCCTCAGTACCTCAGACAGTGCTCCCTCAGTACCTCAGACAGTGCTCCCTCAGACAGTGCTCCCTCAGACAGTGCTCCCTCAGACAGTGCTCCCTCAGACAGTGCTCCCTCAGACAGTGCTCCCTCAGACAGTGCTCCCTCAGACAGTGCTCCCTCAGACAGTGCTCCCTCAGTACCTCAGACAGTGCTCCCTCAGACAGTGCTCCTCAGACAGTGCTCCCTCAGACAGTGCTCCCTCAGACAGTGCTCCCTCAGACAGTGCTCCCTCAGACAGTGCTCCCTCAGACAGTGCTCCCTCAGTACCTCAGACAGTTCTCCCTCAGACAGTGCTCCTCAGACAGTGCTCCCTCAGACAGTGCTCCCTCAGACAGTGCTCCCTCAGTCCCTCAGACAGTGCTCCCTCAGACAGTGCTCCCTCAGACAGTGCTCCCTCAGACAGTGCTCCCTCAGACAGTGCTCCCTCAGACAGTGCTCCCTCAGACAGTGCTCCCTCAGACAGTGCCCCTCAGACAGTGCTCCCTCAGACAGTGCTCCTCAGACAGTGCTCCTCAGACAGTGCTCCCTCAGACAGTGCTCCCTCAGACAGTGCTCCTCAGACAGTGCTCCCTCAGACAGTGCTCCTCAGACAGTGCTCCTCAGACAGTGCTCCCTCAGACAGTGCTCCCTCAGACAGTGCTCCTCAGACAGTGCTCCCTCAGTCCCTCAGACAGTGCTCCCTCAGACAGTGCTCCCTCAGACAGTGCTCCCTCAGACAGTGCTCCCTCAGACAGTGCTCCCTCAGACAGTGCTCCCTCAGACAGTGCTCCCTCAGACACTGCTCCCTCAGACACTGCTCCCTCAGACACTGCTCCCTCAGACAGTGCTCCCTCAGACAGTGCTCCCTCAGACACTGCTCCCTCAGACACTGCTCCCTCAGACACTGCTCCCTCAGACACTGCTCCCTCAGTACCTCAGACAGTGCTCCCCAGACAATGCTCCTCAGACAGTGCTCCCTCAGTACCTCAGACAGTGCTCCCTCAGGCAGTGCTCCCTCAGGCAGTGCTCCCTCAGGCAGTGCTCCCTCAGGCAGTGCTCCCTCAGACAGTGCTCCCTCAGGCAGTGCTCCCTCAGACAGTGCTCCTCAGACAGTGCTCCCTCAGTCCCTCAGACAGTGCTCCCTCAGACACTGCTCCCTCAGACACTGCTCCCTCAGACACTGCTCCCTCAGACACTGCTCCCTCAGACAGTGCTCCCTCAGACACTGCTCCCTCAGACACTGCTCCCTCAGACACTGCTCCCTCAGACACTGCTCCCTCAGACACTGCTCCCTCAGACACTGCTCCCTCAGACAGTGCTCCCTCAGACAGTGCTCCCTCAGACACTGCTCCCTCAGTACCTCAGACAGTGCTCCCCAGACAATGCTCCTCAGACACTGCTCCCTCAGTACCTCAGACAGTGCTCCCCAGACAATGCTCCTCAGACAGTGCTCCCTCAGTACCTCAGACAGTGCTCCCTCAGGCAGTGCTCCCTCAGTCCCTCAGACAGTGCTCCCTCAGACAGTGCTCCCTCAGACAGTGCTCCCTCAGACAGTGCTCCCTCAGACAGTGCTCCCTCAGACAGTGCTCCCTCAGTACCGCAGACAGTGCTCCCTCAGACAGTGCTCCCTCAGACAGTGCTCCCTCAGACAGTGCTCCCTCAGACAGTGCTCCCTCAGACAGTGCTCCCTCAGACAGTGCTCCCTCAGACAGTGCTCCCTCAGACAGTGCTCCCTCAGTACCTCAGACAGTGCTCCCTCAGACAGTGCTCCTCAGACAGTGCTCCTCAGACAGTGCTCCCTCAGACAGTGCTCCCTCAGACAGTGCTCCCTCAGACAGTGCTCCCTCAGACAGTGCTCCCTCAGACAGTGCTCCCTCAGACAGTGCTCCCTCAGACAGTGCTCCCTCAGACAGTGCTCCCTCAGACAGTGCTCCCTCAGTACCTCAGACAGTGCTCCTCAGACAGTGCTCCTCAGACAGTGCTCCCTCAGACAGTGCTCCCTCAGACAGTGCTCCCTCAGACAGTGCTCCCTCAGACAGTGCTCCCTCAGACAGTGCTCCATCAGACAGTGCTCCATCAGACAGTGCTCCCTCAGACAGTGCTCCCTCAGACAGTGCTCCCTCAGACAGTGCTCCCTCAGACAGTGCTCCCTCAGACAGTGCTCCCTCAGACAGTGCTCCCTCAGACAGTGCTCCCTCAGACAGTGCTCCCTCAGACAGTGCTCCCTCAGTACCTCAGACAGTGCTCCCTCAGACAGTGCTCCCTCAGACAGTGCTCCCTCAGACAGTGCTCCCTCAGACAGTGCTCCCTCAGACAGTGCTCCCTCAGACAGTGCTCCCTCAGACAGTGCTCCCTCAGACAGTGCTCCTCAGACAGTGCTCCCTCAGTCCCTCAGACAGTGCTCCCTCAGACAGTGCTCCCTCAGACAGTGCTCCCTCAGACAGTGCTCCCTCAGACAGTGCTCCCTCAGACAGTGCTCCTCAGACAGTGCTCCCTCAGACAGTGCTCCCTCAGACAGTGCTCCCTCAGACAGTGCTCCCTCAGACAGTGCTCCCTCAGACAGTGCTCCCTCAGACAGTGCTCCCTCAGACAGTGCTCCCTCAGACAGTGCTCCCTCAGACAGTGCTCCCTCAGACAGTGCTCCCTCAGACAGTGCTCCCTCAGACAGTGCTCCCTCAGACAGTGCTCCCTCAGACAGTGCTCCCTCAGACAGTGCCCCTCAGGCAGTGCTCCTCAGACAGTGCTCCCTCAGACAGTGCTCCCTCAGACAGTGCTCCCTCAGACAGTGCTCCCTCAGACAGTGCTCCCTCAGACAGTGCTCCCTCAGACAGTGCTCCCTCAGACAGTGCTCCCTCAGTCCCTCAGACAGTGCTCCCTCAGACAGTGCTCCCTCAGACAGTGCTCCCTCAGACAGTGCTCCCTCAGACAGTGCTCCCTCAGACAGTGCTCCCTCAGACAGTGCTCCCTCAGACAGTGCTCCCTCAGACAGTGCTCCCTCAGACAGTGCTCCTCAGACAGTGCTCCCTCAGTCCCTCAGACAGTGCTCCCTCAGACAGTGCTCCCTCAGACAGTGCTCCCTCAGACAGTGCTCCCTCAGACAGTGCTCCCTCAGACAGTGCTCCCTCAGACAGTGCTCCTCAGACAGTGCTCCTCAGACAGTGCTCCCTCAGTCCCTCAGACAGTGCTCCTCAGACAGTGCTCCCTCAGACAGTGCTCCCTCAGACAGTGCTCCCTCAGACAGTGCTCCCTCAGACAGTGCTCCCTCAGACAGTGCTCCCTCAGACAGTGCTCCCTCAGACAGTGCTCCTCAGACAGTGCTCCCTCAGTCCCTCAGACAGTGCTCCCTCAGACAGTGCTCCCTCAGACAGTGCTCCCTCAGACAGTGCTCCCTCAGACAGTGCTCCCTCAGACAGTGCTCCCTCAGACAGTGCTCCCTCAGTCCCTCAGACAGTGCTCCCTCAGACAGTGCTCCTCAGACAGTGCTCCTCAGACAGTGCTCCCTCAGTCCCTCAGACAGTGCTCCCTCAGACAGTGCTCCTCAGACAGTGCTACTCAGACAGTGCTCCTCATACAGTGCTCCTCAGACAGTGCTCCCTCAGTCCCTCAGACAGTGCTCCCTCAGACAGTGCTCCCTCAGACAGTGCTCCCTCAGACAGTGCTCCCTCAGACAGTGCTCCCTCAGACAGTGCTCCCTCAGACAGTGCTCCCTCAGACAGTGCTCCCTCAGACAGTGCTCCCTCAGACAGTGCTCCCTCAGACAGTGCTCCCTCAGACAGTGCTCCCTCAGACAGTGCTCCCTCAGACAGTGCTCCTCAGACAGTGCTCCCTCAGACAGTGCTCCCTCAGACAGTGCTCCTCAGACAGTGCTCCCTCAGTCCCTCAGACAGTGCTCCCTCAGACAGTGCTCCCTCAGACAGTGCTCCCTCAGACAGTGCTCCTCAGACAGTGCTCCTCAGACAGTGCTCCCTCAGACAGTGCTCCCTCAGACAGTGCTCCCTCAGACAGTGCTCCTCAGACAGTGCTCCCTCAGACAGTGCTCCCTCAGACAGTGCTCCTCAGACAGTGCTCCCTCAGTCCCTCAGACAGTGCTCCCTCAGACAGTGCTCCCTCAGACAGTGCTCCCTCAGACAGTGCTCCCTCAGACAGTGCTCCCTCAGACAGTGCTCCTCAGACAGTGCTCCCTCAGACAGTGCTCCCTCAGACAGTGCTCCCTCAGACAGTGCTCCCTCAGACAGTGCTCCCTCAGACAGTGCTCCCTCAGACAGTGCTCCTCAGACAGTGCTCCCTCAGTCCCTCAGACAGTGCTCCCTCAGACAGTGCTCCTCAGACAGTGCTCCTCAGACAGTGCTCCCTCAGTCCCTCAGACAGTGCTCCCTCAGACAGTGCTCCCTCAGACAGTGCTCCCTCAGACAGTGCTCCCTCAGACAGTGCTCCCTCAGACAGTGCTCCCTCAGACAGTGCTCCCTCAGACAGTGCTCCTCAGACAGTGCTCCCTCAGACAGTGCTCCCTCAGACAGTGCTCCCTCAGACAGTGCTCCTCAGACAGTGCTCCCTCAGTCCCTCAGACAGTGCTCCCTCAGACAGTGCTCCCTCAGACAGTGCTCCTCAGACAGTGCTCCTCAGACAGTGCTCCCTCAGTCCCTCAGACAGTGCTCCCTCAGACAGTGCTCCCTCAGACAGTGCTCCCTCAGACAGTGCTCCCTCAGACAGTGCTCCCTCAGACAGTGCTCCCTCAGACAGTGCTCCTCAGACAGTGCTCCCTCAGTCCCTCAGACAGTGCTCCCTCAGACAGTGCTCCTCAGACAGTGCTCCCTCAGTCCCTCAGACAGTGCTCCCTCAGACAGTGCTCCCTCAGACAGTGCTCCCTCAGACAGTGCTCCCTCAGACAGTGCTCCCTCAGACAGTGCTCCCTCAGACAGTGCTCCCTCAGACAGTGCTCCCTCAGTCCCTCAGACAGTGCTCCCTCAGACAGTGCTCCCTCAGACAGTGCTCCCTCAGACAGTGCTCCCTCAGACAGTGCTCCCTCAGACAGTGCTCCCTCAGACAGTGCTCCCTCAGACAGTGCTCCCTCAGACAGTGCTCCCTCAGACAGTGCTCCCTCAGACAGTGCTCCTCAGACAGTGCTCCCTCAGTCCCTCAGACAGTGCTCCCTCAGACAGTGCTCCCTCAGACAGTGCTCCTCAGACAGTGCTCCCTCAGACAGTGCTCCCTCAGACAGTGCTCCCTCAGACAGTGCTCCCTCAGACAGTGCTCCCTCAGACAGTGCTCCCTCAGACAGTGCTCCCTCAGACAGTGCTCCCTCAGACAGTGCCCCTCAGACAGTGCTCCCTCAGACAGTGCTCCCTCAGACAGTGCTCCCTCAGACAGTGCTCCCTCAGACAGTGCTCCCTCAGACAGTGCTCCCTCAGACAGTGCTCCCTCAGACAGTGCTCCCTCAGACAGTGCTCCCTCAGACAGTGCTCCCTCAGACAGTGCTCCTCAGACAGTGCTCCTCAGACAGTGCTCCCTCAGTCCCTCAGACAGTGCTCCCTCAGACAGTGCTCCCTCAGACAGTGCTCCCTCAGACAGTGCTCCCTCAGACAGTGCTCCCTCAGACAGTGCTCCCTCAGACAGTGCTCCCTCAGACAGTGCTCCCTCAGACAGTGCTCCCTCAGACAGTGCTCCCTCAGACAGTGCTCCCTCAGTCCCTCAGACAGGGCTCCCTCAGTCCCTCAGACAGGGCTCCCTCAGACAGGGCTCCCTCAGACAGGGCTCCCTCAGACAGGGCTCCCTCAGTGCCTCAGACAGTGCTGCCTCAGTGACTCAGACAGTGCTCCCTCAGACAGTGCTCCTCAGACAGTGCTCCTCAGACAGTGCTCCTCAGACAGTGCTCCTCAGACAGTGCTCCTCAGACAGTGCTCCTCAGACAGGGCTCCCTCAGACAGGGCTCCCTCAGACAGGGCTCCCTCAGACAGGGCTCCCTCAGTGCCTCAGACAGTGCTGCCTCAGTGACTCAGACAGTGCTCCCTCAGACAGTGCTCCTCAGACAGTGCTCCTCAGACAGTGCTCCCTCAGTCCCTCAGACAGTGCTCCTCAGACAGTGCTCCCTCAGACAGTGCTCCCTCAGACAGTGCTCCCTCAGACAGTGCTCCCTCAGACAGTGCTCCCTCAGACAGTGCTCCCTCAGACAGTGCTCCCTCAGACAGTGCTCCCTCAGACAGTGCTCCCTCAGTCCCTCAGACAGTGCTCCTCAGACAGTGCTCCCTCAGACAGTGCTCCCTCAGACAGTGCTCCCTCAGACAGTGCTCCCTCAGTCCCTCAGACAGTGCTCCCTCAGACAGTGCTCCCTCAGACAGTGCTGCCTCAGTACCTCAGACAGTGCTCCTCAGACAGTGCTCCCTCAGTACCTCAGACAGTGCTCCCTCAGTACCTCAGACAGTGCTCCTCAGACAGTGCTGCCTCAGCCAGTGCTCCCTCAGTACCTCAGACAGTGCTCCCTCAATACCTCAAACAGTGCTGCCTCAGACAGTGCTGCCTCAGACAGTGCTGCCTCAGACAGTGCTGCCTCAGACAGTGCTGCCTCAGACAGTGCTGCCTCAGACAGTGCTCCCTCAGTACCTCAGACAGTGCTCCCTCAGTACCTCAGACAGTGCTGCCTCAGACAGTGCTGCCTCAGACAGTGCTGCCTCAGACAGTGCTGCCTCAGACAGTGCTGCCTCAGACAGTGCTCCCTCAGTGCCTCAGACAGTGCTCCCTCAGTGCCTCAGCCAGTGCTCCCTCAGTGCCTCAGCCAGTGCTCCTCAGACAGTGCTCCTCAGACAATGCTGCCTCAGACAGTGCTGCCTCAGACAGTGCTGCCTCAGACAGTGCTGCCTCAGACAGTGCTCCCTCAGTACCTCAGACAGTGCTCCCTCAGTACCTCAGACAGTGCTCCCTCAGTACCTCAGACAGTGCTCCCTCAGTACCTCAGACAGTGCTCCTCAGACAGTGCTCCCTCAGTGCCTCAGACAGTGCGGCCTCAGACAGTGCGGCCTCAGACAGGGCTGCCTCAGACAGGGCTGCCTCAGACAGGGCTGCCTCAGACAGGGCTGCCTCAGACAGGGCTGCCTCAGACAGGGCTGCCTCAGACAGGGCTGCCTCAGACAGGGCTGCCTCAGACAGGAGTGCCTCAGACAGGGCTCCCTCAGACACTAGTCCCTCAGACACTAGTCCCTCAGACACTAGTCCCTCAGACACTAGTCCCTCAGACACTAGTCCCTCAGACACTAGTCCCTCAGACACTAGTCCCTCAGACACTAGTGCCTCAGACAGGGCTCCCTCAGACAGGGCTCCCTCAGACAGGGCTCCCTCAGACAGGGCTCCCTCAGACAGGGCTCCCTCAGACAGGGCTCCCTCAGACAGGGCCCCCTCAGACAGGGCCGCCTCAGACAGGGCTGCCTCAGACAGTAGTGCCTCAGACAGTAGTCCCTCAGACAGTAGTCCCTCAGACAGGGCTCCCTCAGACAGGGCTCCCTCAGACAGGGCTCCCTCAGACAGGGCTCCCTCAGACAGGGCTCCCTCAGACAGGGCTCCCTCAGACAGTAGTGCCTCAGACAGTAGTGCCTCAGACAGTAGTGCCTCAGACAGTAGTGCCTCAGACAGTAGTGCCTCAGACAGGGCTCCCACAGACAGGGCTCCCTCAGACAGGGCTCCCTCAGACAGGGCTCCCTCAGACAGGGCTCCCTCAGACAGGGCTCCCTCAGACAGGGCTCCCTCAGACAGGGGTGCCTCAGACAGGGGTGCCTCAGACAGGGCTCCCTCAGACAGTAGTGCCTCAGACAGGGCTCCCTCAGACAGGGCTCCCTCAGACAGGGCTCCCTCAGACAGGGCTCCCTCAGACAGGGCTCCCTCAGACAGTAGTGCCTCAGACAGTAGTGCCTCAGACAGTAGTGCCTCAGACAGTAGTGCCTCAGACAGTAGTGCCTCAGACAGGGCTGCCTCAGACAGGGCTCCCTCAGACAGGGCTCCCTCAGACAGGGCTCCCTCAGACAGGGCTGCCTCAGACAGTAGTGCCTCAGACAGTAGTGCCTCAGACAGTAGTGCCTCAGACAGTAGTCCCTCAGACAGTAGTCCCTCAGACAGGGCTCCCTCAGACAGGGCTCCCTCAGACAGGGCTCCCTCAGACAGGGCTCCCTCAGACAGGGCTCCCTCAGACAGGGCTCCCTCAGACAGGGCTGCCTCAGACAGGGCTCCCTCAGACAGTAGTGCCTCAGACAGTAGTGCCTCAGACAGTAGTGCCTCAGACAGTAGTGCCTCAGACAGGGCTCCCTCAGACAGGGCTCCCTCAGACAGGGCTCCCACAGACAGTAGTGCCTCAGACAGGGCTCCCTCAGACAGGGCTCCCTCAGACAGGGCGGCCTCAGACAGGGCGGCCTCAGACAGGGCGGCCTCAGACAGGGCGGCCTCAGACAGGGCGGCCTCAGACAGGGCGGCCTCAGACAGGGCGGCCTCAGACAGGGCGGCCTCAGACAGGGCGGCCTCAGACAGGGCGGCCTCAGACAGGGCGGCCTCAGACAGGGCGGCCTCAGACAGGGCGGCCTCAGACAGGGCGGCCTCAGACAGGGCGGCCTCAGACAGGGCGGCCTCAGACAGGGCGCCCTCAGACAGGGCGCCCTCAGACAGGGCGCCCTCAGACAGGGCGCCCTCAGACAGGGCGCCCTCAGACAGGGCGCCCTCAGACAGGGCGCCCTCAGACAGGGCGCCCTCAGACAGGGCTGCCTCAGACAGTAGTGCCTCAGACAGGGCTGCCTCAGACAGGGCTGCCTCAGACAGGGCTGCCTCAGACAGTAGTGCCTCAGACAGGGCTGCCTCAGACAGTAGTGCCTCAGACAGTAGTGCCTCAGACAGTAGTGCCTCAGACAGTAGTGCCTCAGACAGGGCTCCCTCAGACAGGGCTGCCTCAGACAGTAGTGCCTCAGACAGTAGTGCCTCAGACAGTAGTGCCTCAGACAGTAGTGCCTCAGACAGTAGTGCCTCAGACAGGGCTGCCTCAGACAGGGCTGCCTCAGACAGGGCTGCCTCAGACAGGGCTGCCTCAGACAGGGCTCCCTCAGACAGGGCTCCCTCAGACAGTAGTGCCTCAGACAGGGCTCCCTCAGACAGGGCTCCCTCAGACAGGGCTCCCTCAGACAGGGCTCCCTCAGACAGGGCTCCCTCAGACAGGGCTCCCTCAGACAGGGCTCCCTCAGACAGGGCTCCCTCAGACAGGGCTCCCTCAGACAGTAGTGCCTCAGACAGTAGTGCCTCAGACAGTAGTGCCTCAGACAGTAGTGCCTCAGACAGTAGTGCCTCAGACAGGGCTGCCTCAGACAGGGCTGCCTCAGACAGGGCTGCCTCAGACAGGGCTCCCTCAGACAGGGCTCCCTCAGACAGTAGTGCCTCAGACAGGGCTCCCTCAGACAGGGCTCCCTCAGACAGGGCTCCCTCAGACAGGGCTCCCTCAGACAGTAGTGCCTCAGACAGGGCTCCCTCAGACAGGGCTCCCTCAGACAGGGCTCCCTCAGACAGGGCTCCCTCAGACAGGGCTCCCTCAGACAGGGCTCCCTCAGACAGGGCTCCCTCAGACAGTAGTGCCTCAGACAGTAGTGCCTCAGACAGTAGTGCCTCAGACAGTAGTGCCTCAGACAGTAGTGCCTCAGACAGGGCTCCCTCAGACAGTAGTGCCTCAGACAGGGCTCCCTCAGACAGTAGTGCCTCAGACAGGGCTCCCTCAGACAGTAGTGCCTCAGACAGGGCTGCCTCAGACAGGGCTCCCTCAGACAGGGCTCCCTCAGACAGGGCTCCCTCAGACAGGGCTCCCTCAGACAGGGCTCCCTCAGACAGGGCTCCCTCAGACAGTGCTGCCTCAGACAGGGCTGCCTCAGACAGTGCTGCCTCAGACAGTGCTGCCTCAGTGCCTCAGACAGGGCTCCCTCAGACAGTGCTGCCTCAGACAGTGCTGCCTCAGACAGTGCTGCCTCAGGCAGTGCTCCCTCAGTCCCTCAGACAGTGCTCCCTCAGACAGTGCTCCCTCAGACAGTGCTCCCTCAGACAGTGCTCCTCAGACAGTGCTCCCTCAGTACCTCAGACAGTGCTCCCTCAGTACCTCAGACAGTGCTCCCTCAGTACCTCAGACAGTGCTCCCTCAGACAGTGCTCCCTCAGACAGTGCTCCCTCAGACAGTGCTCCCTCAGACAGTGCTCCCTCAGACAGTGCTCCCTCAGACAGTGCTCCCTCAGACAGTGCTCCCTCAGACAGTGCTCCCTCAGACAGTGCTCCCTCAGACAGTGCTCCCTCAGACAGTGCCCCTCAGACAGTGCTCCCTCAGACAGTGCTCCCTCAGACAGTGCTCCCTCAGACAGTGCTCCCTCAGACAGTGCTCCCTCAGTCCCTCAGACAGTGCTCCCTCAGACAGTGCTCCCTCAGACAGTGCTCCCTCAGACAGTGCTCCCTCAGACAGTGCTCCCTCAGACAGTGCTCCCTCAGTCCCTCAGACAGTGCTCCCTCAGACAGTGCTCCCTCAGACAGTGCTCCCTCAGACAGTGCTCCCTCAGACAGTGCTCCCTCAGACAGTGCTCCCTCAGACAGTGCTCCCTCAGACAGTGCTCCCTCAGACAGTGCTCCCTCAGACAGTGCTCCCTCAGACAGTGCTCCCTCAGTACCTCAGACAGTGCTCCCTCAGACAGTGCTCCTCAGACAGTGCTCCCTCAGACAGTGCTCCCTCAGACAGTGCTCCCTCAGACAGTGCTCCCTCAGACAGTGCTCCCTCAGACAGTGCTCCCTCAGACAGTGCTCCCTCAGACAGTGCTCCCTCAGACAGTGCTCCCTCAGTACCTCAGACAGTGCTCCCTCAGACAGTGCTCCCTCAGACAGTGCTCCCTCAGACAGTGCTCCCTCAGACAGTGCTCCCTCAGACAGTGCTCCCTCAGACAGTGCTCCCTCAGACAGTGCTCCCTCAGACAGTGCTCCCTCAGTACCGCAGACAGTGCCCCCTCAGACAGTGCTCCCTCAGTACCTCAGACAGTGCTCCCTCAGACAGTGCTCCTCAGACAGTGCTCCCTCAGACAGTGCTCCCTCAGACAGTGCTCCCTCAGTACCTCAGACAGTGCTCCCTCAGACAGTGCTCCCTCAGACAGTGCTCCCTCAGACAGTGCTCCCTCAGACAGGGCTCCCTCAGACAGTGCTCCCTCAGACAGTGCTCCCTCAGACAGTGCTCCCTCAGACAGTGCTCCCTCAGACAGTGCTCCCTCAGTACCTCAGACAGTGCTCCCTCAGACAGTGCTCCTCAGACAGTGCTCCCTCAGACAGTGCTCCCTCAGACAGTGCTCCCTCAGACAGTGCTCCCTCAGACAGTGCTCCCTCAGTACCTCAGACAGTGCTCCTCAGACAGTGCTCCCTCAGACAGTGCTCCCTCAGACAGTGCTCCCTCAGACAGTGCTCCCTCAGACAGTGCTCCCTCAGTACCTCAGACAGTGCTCCCTCAGACAGTGCTCCCTCAGACAGTGCTCCCTCAGACAGTGCTCCCTCAGACAGTGCTCCCTCAGACAGTGCTCCCTCAGACAGTGCTCCCTCAGTACCGCAGACAGTGCTCCCTCAGACAGTGCTCCCTCAGACAGTGCTCCCTCAGACAGTGCTCCCTCAGACAGTGCTCCCTCAGACAGTGCTCCCTCAGACAGTGCTCCCTCAGACAGTGCTCCCTCAGTCCCTCAGACAGTGCTCCCTCAGACAGTGCTCCCTCAGACAGTGCTCCCTCAGACAGTGCTCCCTCAGACAGTGCTCCCTCAGACAGTGCTCCCTCAGTACCGCAGACAGTGCTCCCTCAGACAGTGCTCCCTCAGACAGTGCTCCCTCAGACAGTGCTCCCTCAGACAGTGCTCCTCAGACAGTGCTCCCTCAGACAGTGCTCCCTCAGACAGTGCTCCCTCAGACAGTGCTCCCTCAGACAGTGCTCCCTCAGACAGTGCTCCCTCAGTACCTCAGACAGTGCTCCTCAGACAGTGCTCCCTCAGACAGTGCTCCCTCAGACAGTGCTCCCTCAGACAGTGCTCCCTCAGACAGTGCTCCCTCAGACAGTGCTCCCTCAGTACCTCAGACAGTGCTCCCTCAGACAGTGCTCCCTCAGACAGTGCTCCCTCAGACAGTGCTCCCTCAGACAGTGCTCCCTCAGACAGTGCTCCCTCAGACAGTGCTCCCTCAGTACCGCAGACAGTGCTCCCTCAGACAGTGCTCCCTCAGACAGTGCTCCCTCAGACAGTGCTCCCTCAGACAGTGCTCCCTCAGACAGTGCTCCCTCAGACAGTGCTCCCTCAGTCCCTCAGACAGTGCTCCCTCAGACAGTGCTCCCTCAGACAGTGCTCCCTCAGACAGTGCTCCCTCAGACAGTGCTCCCTCAGACAGTGCTCCCTCAGTACCGCAGACAGTGCTCCCTCAGACAGTGCTCCCTCAGACAGTGCTCCCTCAGACAGTGCTCCCTCAGACAGTGCTCCCTCAGACAGTGCTCCCTCAGACAGTGCTCCCTCAGACAGTGCTCCCTCAGACAGTGCTCCCTCAGACAGTGCTCCCTCAGACAGTGCTCCCTCAGTACCTCAGACAGTGCTCCTCAGACAGTGCTCCCTCAGACAGTGCTCCCTCAGACAGTGCTCCCTCAGACAGTGCTCCCTCAGACAGTGCTCCCTCAGACAGTGCTCCCTCAGTACCTCAGACAGTGCTCCCTCAGACAGTGCTCCCTCAGACAGTGCTCCCTCAGACAGTGCTCCCTCAGACAGTGCTCCCTCAGACAGTGCTCCCTCAGTACCGCAGACAGTGCTCCCTCAGACAGTGCTCCCTCAGACAGTGCTCCCTCAGACAGTGCTCCCTCAGACAGTGCTCCCTCAGACAGTGCTCCCTCAGACAGTGCTCCCTCAGACAGTGCTCCCTCAGACAGTGCTCCCTCAGTCAGTGCTCCCTCAGACAGTGCTCCCTCAGACAGTGCTCCCTCAGACAGTGCTCCCTCAGACAGTGCTCCCTCAGACAGTGCTCCCTCAGACAGTGCTCCCTCAGTCCCTCAGACAGTGCTCCTCAGACAGTGCTCCCTCAGACAGTGCTCCCTCAGACAGTGCTCCCTCAGACAGTGCTCCCTCAGTCCCTCAGACAGTGCTCCTCAGACAGTGCTCCCTCAGACAGTGCTCCCTCAGACAGTGCTCCCTCAGTCCCTCAGACAGTGCTCCCTCAGACAGTGCTCCCTCAGACAGTGCTCCCTCAGACAGTGCTCCCTCAGTCCCTCAGACAGTGCTCCTCAGACAGTGCTCCCTCAGACAGTGCTCCCTCAGACAGTGCTCCCTCAGACAGTGCTCCCTCAGACAGTGCTCCCTCAGTCCCTCAGACAGTGCTCCCTCAGACAGTGCTCCCTCAGACAGTGCTCCCTCAGACAGTGCTCCCTCAGACAGTGCTCCCTCAGACAGTGCTCCCTCAGACAGTGCTCCTCAGACAGTGCTCCCTCAGTCCCTCAGACAGTGCTCCTCAGACAGTGCTCCCTCAGACAGTGCTCCCTCAGACAGTGCTCCCTCAGACAGTGCTCCCTCAGACAGTGCTCCCTCAGACAGTGCTCCCTCAGTCCCTCAGACAGTGCTCCTCAGACAGTGCTCCCTCAGACAGTGCTCCCTCAGACAGTGCTCCCTCAGACAGTGCTCCTCAGACAGTGCTCCCTCAGTCCCTCAGACAGTGCTCCCTCAGACAGTGCTCCCTCAGACAGTGCTCCCTCAGACAGTGCTCCCTCAGACAGTGCTCCCTCAGACAGTGCTCCCTCAGACAGTGCTCCCTCAGACAGTGCTCCCTCAGACAGTGCTCCCTCAGACAGTGCTCCCTCAGACAGTGCTCCCTCAGACAGTGCTCCCTCAGACAGTGCTCCCTCAGACAGTGCCCCTCAGACAGTGCTCCTCAGACAGTGCTCCCTCAGACAGTGCTCCCTCAGACAGTGCTCCCTCAGACAGTGCTCCCTCAGACAGTGCTCCCTCAGACAGTGCTCCCTCAGACAGTGCTCCCTCAGACAGTGCTCCCTCAGACAGTGCTCCCTCAGACAGTGCTCCTCAGACAGTGCTCCCTCAGTCCCTCAGACAGTGCTCCCTCAGACAGTGCTCCCTCAGACAGTGCTCCCTCAGTCCCTCAGACAGTGCTCCTCAGACAGTGCTCCCTCAGACAGTGCTCCCTCAGACAGTGCTCCCTCAGACAGTGCTCCCTCAGACAGTGCTCCCTCAGACAGTGCTCCCTCAGACAGTGCTCCCTCAGACAGTGCTCCCTCAGACAGTGCTCCTCAGACAGTGCTCCCTCAGACAGTGCTCCCTCAGACAGTGCTCCCTCAGACAGTGCTCCTCAGACAGTGCTCCCTCAGACAGTGCTCCCTCAGACAGTGCTCCCTCAGACAGTGCTCCTCAGACAGTGCTCCCTCAGTCCCTCAGACAGTGCTCCCTCAGACAGTGCTCCCTCAGACAGTGCTCCCTCAGACAGTGCTCCCTCAGACAGTGCTCCCTCAGACAGTGCTCCCTCAGACAGTGCTCCCTCAGACAGTGCTCCCTCAGACAGTGCTCCCTCAGACAGTGCTCCCTCAGACAGTGCTCCTCAGACAGTGCTCCCTCAGTCCCTCAGACAGTGCTCCCTCAGACAGTGCTCCCTCAGACAGTGCTCCCTCAGACAGTGCTCCCTCAGACAGTGCTCCCTCAGACAGTGCTCCCTCAGACAGTGCTCCCTCAGACAGTGCTCCCTCAGACAGTGCTCCCTCAGACAGTGCTCCCTCAGACAGTGCTCCCTCAGACAGTGCTCCTCAGACAGTGCTCCCTCAGTCCCTCAGACAGTGCTCCCTCAGACAGTGCTCCCTCAGACAGTGCTCCCTCAGACAGTGCTCCCTCAGACAGTGCTCCCTCAGACAGTGCTCCCTCAGACAGTGCTCCCTCAGACAGTGCTCCCTCAGACAGTGCTCCCTCAGACAGTGCTCCCTCAGACAGTGCTCCCTCAGACAGTGCTCCCTCAGACAGTGCTCCCTCAGTCCCTCAGACAGTGCTCCCTCAGACAGTGCTCCCTCAGACAGTGCTCCCTCAGACAGTGCTCCCTCAGACAGTGCTCCCTCAGACAGTGCTCCCTCAGACAGTGCTCCCTCAGACAGTGCTCCCTCAGACAGTGCTCCCTCAGACAGTGCTCCCTCAGACAGTGCTCCCTCAGTCCCTCAGACAGTGCTCCCTCAGACAGTGCTCCCTCAGACAGTGCTCCCTCAGACAGTGCTCCCTCAGACAGTGCTCCTCAGACAGTGCTCCCTCAGTCCCTCAGACAGTGCTCCCTCAGACAGTGCTCCCTCAGACAGTGCTCCCTCAGACAGTGCTCCCTCAGACAGTGCTCCCTCAGACAGTGCTCCCTCAGACAGTGCTCCCTCAGACAGTGCTCCCTCAGACAGTGCTCCCTCAGACAGTGCTCCCTCAGACAGTGCTCCCTCAGACAGTGCTCCCTCAGACAGTGCTCCCTCAGACAGTGCTCCCTCAGACAGTGCTCCCTCAGACAGTGCTCCCTCAGACAGTGCTCCCTCAGACAGTGCTCCCTCAGACAGTGCTCCCTCAGACAGTGCTCCCTCAGACAGTGCTCCCTCAGACAGTGCTCCCTCAGTCCCTCAGACAGTGCTCCTCAGACAGTGCTCCCTCAGACAGTGCTCCCTCAGACCCTCAGACAGTGCTCCCTCAGACCCTCAGACAGTGCTCCCTCAGTCCCTCAGACAGTGCTCCCTCAGACAGTGCTCCCTCAGACAGTGCTCCCTCAGACAGTGCTGCCTCAGACAGTGCTGCCTCAGACAGTGCTGCCTCAGTACCTCAGACAGTGCTCCTCAGACAGTGCTCCCTCAGTACCTCAGACAGTGCTCCCTCAGTACCTCAGACAGTGCTCCCTCAGTACCTCAGACAGTGCTCCTCAGACAGTGCTGCCTCAGCCAGTGCTCCCTCAGTACCTCAGACAGTGCTCCCTAACTACCTCAGACAGTGCTCCTCAGACAGTGCTCCCTCAATACCTCAAACAGTGCTGCCTCAGACAGTGCTGCCTCAGACAGTGCTGCCTCAGACAGTGCTGCCTCAGACAGTGCTGCCTCAGTGCCTCAGACAGTGCTGCCTCAGACAGTGCTCCCTCAGTACCTCAGACAGTGCTCCCTCAGTACCTCAGACAGTGCTCCCTCAGTACCTCAGACAGTGCTGCCTCAGACAGTGCTGCCTCAGACAGTGCTGCCTCAGACAGTGCTGCCTCAGACAGTGCTGCCTCAGACAGTGCTGCCTCAGACAGTGCTGCCTCAGACAGTGCTGCCTCAGCCAGTGCTCCCTCAGTGCCTCAGCCAGTGCTCCCTCAGTGCCTCAGCCAGTGCTCCCTCAGTGCCTCAGCCAGTGCTCCTCAGACAGTGCTCCTCAGACAATGCTGCCTCAGACAGTGCTGCCTCAGACAGTGCTGCCTCAGACAGTGCTGCCTCAGACAGTGCTGCCTCAGACAGTGCTGCCTCAGACAGTGCTCCCTCAGTACCTCAGACAGTGCTCCCTCAGTACCTCAGACAGTGCTCCTCAGACAGTGCTCCCTCAGTACCTCAGACAGTGCTCCCTCAGTACCTCAGACAGTGCTACCTCAGTACCTCAGACAGTGCTCCTCAGACAGTGCTCCCTCAGTGCCTCAGACAGTGCGGCCTCAGACAGTGCGGCCTCAGACAGGGCTGCCTCAGACAGGGCTGCCTCAGACAGGGCTGCCTCAGACAGGGCTGCCTCAGACAGGGCTGCCTCAGACAGGGCTGCCTCAGACAGGGCTCCCTCAGACAGGGCTCCCTCAGACAGGGCTCCCTCAGACACTAGTCCCTCAGACACTAGTCCCTCAGACACTAGTCCCTCAGACACTAGTCCCTCAGACACTAGTCCCTCAGACACTAGTCCCTCAGACACTAGTCCCTCAGACACTAGTGCCTCAGACAGGGCTCCCTCAGACAGGGCTCCCTCAGACAGGGCTCCCTCAGACAGGGCTCTCTCAGACAGTAGTGCCTCAGACAGTAGTCCCTCAGACAGGGCTCTCTCAGACAGTAGTCCCTCAGACAGTAGTGCCTCAGACAGTAGTGCCTCAGACAGTAGTGCCTCAGACAGTAGTGCCTCAGACAGTAGTGCCTCAGACAGTAGTGCCTCAGACAGTAGTGCCTCAGACAGTAGTGCCTCAGACAGTAGTGCCTCAGACAGTAGTGCCTCAGACAGTAGTGCCTCAGACAGTAGTGCCTCAGACAGTAGTGCCTCAGACAGGGCTCCCACAGACAGGGCTCCCACAGACAGGGCTCCCACAGACAGGGCTCCCACAGACAGGGCTCCCACAGACAGGGCTCCCACAGACAGGGCTCCCACAGACAGGGCTCCCACAGACAGGGCTCCCACAGACAGGGCTCCCACAGACAGGGCTCCCACAGACAGGGCTCCCACAGACAGGGCTCCCACAGACAGGGCTCCCACAGACAGGGCTCCCACAGACAGGGCTCCCACAGACAGGGCTCCCTCAGACAGGGCCCCCTCAGACAGGGCCCCCTCAGACAGGGCCCCCTCAGACAGGGCCCCCTCAGACAGGGCCCCCTCAGACAGGGCCCCCTCAGACAGGGCCCCCTCAGACAGGGCCCCCTCAGACAGGGCCCCCTCAGACAGGGCCCCCTCAGACAGGGCCCCCTCAGACAGGGCCCCCTCAGACAGTGCTCCCTCAGACAGTGCGCCTCAGACAGTGCTCCCTCAGTACCTCAGACAGTGCTGCCTCAGACAGTGCTGCCTCAGACAGTGCTGCCTCAGACAGCGCTGCCTCAGACAGCGCTGCCTCAGACAGTGCGCCTCAGACAGTGCTCCCTCAGTACCTCAGACAGTGCTGCCTCAGACTGTGCTGCCTCAGACTGTGCTCCCTCAGACTGTGCTCCCTCAGACTGTGCTCCCTCAGACTGTGCTCCCTCAGACTGTGCTCCCTCAGACTGTGCTCCCTCAGACTGTGCTCCCTCAGACTGTGCTCCCTCAGACTGTGCTCCCTCAGACTGTGCTCCCTCAGACTGTGCTCCCTCAGACTGTGCTCCCTCAGACTGTGCTCCCTCAGACTGTGCTCCCTCAGACTGTGCTCCCTCAGACTGTGCTCCCTCAGACTGTGCTCCCTCAGACTGTGCTCCCTCAGACTGTGCTCCCTCAGACTGTGCTCCCTCAGACTGTGCTCCCTCAGACTGTGCTCCCTCAGACTGTGCTGCCTCAGACAGTGCTCCCTCAGACAGTGCTCCCTCAGACAGTGCTCCCTCAGACAGTGCTCCCTCAGACAGTGCTCCCTCAGACAGTGCTCCCTCAGACAGTGCTCCCTCAGACAGTGCTCCCTCAGACAGTGCTCCCCCAGACAGTGCTCCCCCAGACAGTGCTCCCCCAGACAGTGCTCCCCCAGACAGTGCTCCCCCAGACAGTGCTCCCCCAGACAGTGCTCCCCCAGACAGTGCTCCCCCAGACAGTGCTCCCTCAGACTGTGCTCCCTCAGACAGTGCTCCCTCAGACAGTGCTCCCTCAGACAGTGCTCCCTCAGACTGTGCGCCTCAGACAGTGCTCCCTCAGTGCCTCAGACAGTGCTCCCTCAGACAGTGCTGCCTCAGACAGTGCGCTTCAGACAGTGCGCTTCAGACAGTGCGCCTCAGACAGTGCTCCCTCAGTACCTCGGACAGTGCTCCCTCAGTACCTCGGACAGTGCTGCCTCAGACAGTGCTGCCTCAGACAGTGCTGCCTCAGACAGTGCTGCCTCAGACAGTGCTCCCTCAGACAGTGCTCCCTCAGACAGTGCTCCCTCAGACTGTGCTCCCTCAGACTGTGCTCCCTCAGACTGTGCTGCCTCAGACTGTGCTGCCTCAGACAGTGCTCCCTCAGACAGTGCTCCCTCAGACAGTGCTCCCTCAGACAGTGCTCCCTCAGACAGTGCTCCCTCAGACAGTGCTCCCTCAGACAGTGCTCCCTCAGACAGTGCTCCCTCAGACAGTGCTCCCTCAGACAGTGCTCCCCCAGACAGTGCTCCCCCAGACAGTGCTCCCCCAGACAGTGCTCCCCCAGACAGTGCTCCCCCAGACAGTGCTCCCCCAGACAGTGCTCCCCCAGACAGTGCTCCCCCAGACTGTGCTCCCTCAGACTGTGCTCCCTCAGACAGTGCTCCCTCAGACAGTGCTCCCTCAGACAGTGCTCCCTCAGACTGTGCGCCTCAGACAGTGCTCCCTCAGTGCCTCAGACAGTGCTCCCTCAGACAGTGCTGCCTCAGACAGTGCGCTTCAGACAGTGCGCTTCAGACAGTGCGCCTCAGACAGTGCTCCCTCAGTACCTCGGACAGTGCTCCCTCAGTACCTCGGACAGTGCTGCCTCAGACAGTGCTGCCTCAGACAGTGCTGCCTCAGACAGTGCTGCCTCAGACAGTGCTGCCTCAGACAGTGCTGCCTCAGACAGTGCTCCCTCAGACAGTGCTCCCTCAGACAGTGCTCCCTCAGACAGTGCGCCTCGGACAGTGCTCCCTCAGTACCTCGGACAGTGCTCCCTCAGTACCTCGGACAGTGCTGCCTCAGACAGTGCTGCCTCAGACAGTGCTGCCTCAGACAGTGCTCCCTCAGACAGTGCTCCCTCAGACAGTGCTCCCTCAGACAGTGCTCCCTCAGACAGTGCTCCCTCAGACAGTGCTCCCTCAGACAGTGCTGCCTCAGACAGTGCTGCCTCAGACAGTGCTGCCTCAGACAGTGCTCCCTCAGACAGTGCTCCCTCAGACAGTGCTCCCTCAGACAGTGCTCCCTCAGACAGTGCGCTTCAGACAGTGCGCCTCAGACAGTGCTCCCTCAGTACCTCGGACAGTGCTCCCTCAGTACCTCGGACAGTGCTGCCTCAGACAGTGCTGCCTCAGACAGTGCTCCCTCAGACAGTGCTCCCTCAGACAGTGCTCCCTCAGACAGTGCTCCCTCAGACAGTGCTCCCTCAGACAGTGCTCCCTCAGACAGTGCGCCTCAGACAGTGCGCCTCAGACAGTGCTCCCTCAGTACCTCGGACAGTGCTCCCTCAGTGCCTCAGACAGTGCTGCCTCAGACAGTGCTGCCTCAGACAGTGCTGCCTCAGACAGTGCTGCCTCAGACAGTGCTGCCTCAGACAGTGCTGCCTCAGACAGTGCTCCCTCAGACAGTGCTCCCTCAGACAGTGCTCCCTCAGACAGTGCTCCCTCAGACAGTGCTCCCTCAGTGCCTCAGACAGTGCTCCCTCAGTGCCTCAGACAGTGCTGCCTCAGACAGTGCTGCCTCAGACAGTGCTGCCTCAGACAGTGCTGCCTCAGACAGTGCTGCCTCAGACAGTGCTGCCTCAGACAGTGCTGCCTCAGACAGTGCTGCCTCAGACAGTGCTGCCTCAGACAGTGCTGCCTCAGACAGTGCTGCCTCAGACAGTGCTGCCTCAGACAGTGCTGCCTCAGACAGTGCTCCCTCAGTGCCTCAGACAGTGCTGCCTCAGACAGTGCTGCCTCAGACAGTGCTCCCTCAGACAGTGCTCCCTCAGACAGTGCTCCCTCAGACAGTGCTCCCTCAGACAGTGCTCCCTCAGACAGTGCTCCCTCAGACAGTGCTCCCTCAGACAGTGCTCCCTCAGACAGTGCTCCCTCAGACAGTGCTCCCTCAGACAGTGCTGCCTCAGACAGTGCTGCCTCAGACTGTGCTGCCTCAGACTGTGCTGCCTCAGACTGTGCTGCCTCAGACTGTGCTGCCTCAGACTGTGCTGCCTCAGACTGTGCTCCCTCAGACTGTGCTCCCTCAGACTGTGCTCCCTCAGACTGTGCTCCCTCAGACTGTGCGCCTCAGACAGTGCTGCCTCAGACAGTGCTGCCTCAGACAGTGCTCCCTCAGACAGTGCGCCTCAGACAGTGCGCCTCAGACAGTGCTCCCTCAGTACCTCAGACAGTGCGCCTCAGACAGTGCTGCCTCAGACAGTGCTGCCTCAGACAGTGCGCCTCAGACAGTGCGCCTCAGACAGTGCGCCTCAGACAGTGCGCCTCAGACAGTGCTCCCTCAGTACCTCAGACAGTGCTCCCTCAGACAGTGCTCCCTCAGTACCTCAGACAGTGCTCCCTCAGACAGTGCTCCCTCAGACAGTGCTCCCTCAGACAGTGCTCCCTCAGA
Organism: Hemiscyllium ocellatum; assembly: GCF_020745735.1. NCBI lineage: Eukaryota > Metazoa > Chordata > Chondrichthyes > Orectolobiformes > Hemiscylliidae > Hemiscyllium > Hemiscyllium ocellatum. The sequence goes on along the minus strand of NW_026869274.1, from coordinate 90,319 downwards.
CAGTGCTGCCTCAGACAGTGCTGCCTCAGACAGTGCTGCCTCAGACAGTGCTGCCTCAGACAGTGCTGCCTCAGACAGTGCGCCTCAGACAGTGCTCCCTCAGACAGTGCTCCCTCAGTACCTCAGACAGTGCTGCCTCAGACAGTGCTCCCTCAGTACCTCAGACAGTGCTGCCTCAGACAGTGCTGCCTCAGACAGTGCTGCCTCAGACAGTGCTGCCTCAGACAGTGCTCCCTCAGTACCTCAGACAGTGCTGCCTCAGACAGTGCTGCCTCAGACAGTGCGCCCTCAGACAGAGCGCCCTCAGACAGAGCGCCCTCAGACAGTGCTCCCTCAGTACCTCAGACAGTGCTGCCTCAGACAGTGCTGCCTCAGACAGTGCTCCCTCAGTACCTCAGACAGTGCTGCCTCAGACAGTGCTGCCTCAGACAGTGCTGCCTCAGTACCTCAGACAGTGCGCCCTCAGACAGTGCGCCCTCAGACAGTGCGCCCTCAGACAGTGCGCCCTCAGACAGTGCGCCCTCAGACAGTGCGCCCTCAGACAGTGCGCCCTCAGACAGAGCGCCCTCAGACAGAGCGCCCTCAGACAGAGCGCCCTCAGACAGAGCGCCCTCAGACAGAGCGCCCTCAGACAGAGCGCCCTCAGACAGAGCGCCCTCAGACAGAGCGCCCTCAGACAGTGCGCCCTCAGACAGTGCGCCCTCAGACAGTGCGCCCTCAGACAGTGCGCCCTCAGACAGTGCGCCCTCAGACAGTGCGCCCTCAGACAGTGCGCCCTCAGACAGTGCGCCCTCAGACAGTGCGCCTTCAGACAGTGCGCCTTCAGACAGTGCGCCTTCAGACAGTGCTCCCTCAGACAGTGCTCCCTCAGACAGTGCTCCCTCAGACAGTGCTCCCTCAGTACCTCAGACAGTGCTCCTCAGACAGTGCTCCCTCAGACAGTGCTCCCTCAGACAGTGCTCCCTCAGACAGTGCTCCCTCAGACAGTGCTCCCTCAGTACCTCAGACAGTGCTCCCTCAGTACCTCAGACAGTGCTCCTCAGACAGTGCTCCCTCAGACAGTGCTCCCTCAGACAGTGCTCCCTCAGTACCTCAGACAGTGCTCCCTCAGACAGTGCTCCCTCAGACAGTGCTCCCTCAGACAGTGCTCCCTCAGACAGTGCTCCCTCAGACAGTGCTCCCTCAGTACCTCAGACAGTGCTCCTCAGACAGTGCTCCCTCAGACAGTGCTCCCTCAGACAGTGCTCCCTCAGACAGTGCTCCCTCAGAACCTCAGACAGTGCTCCCTCAGTACCTCAGACAGTGCTCCTCAGACAGTGCTCCCTCAGACAGTGCTCCCTCAGACAGTGCTCCCTCAGTACCTCAGACAGTGCTCCCTCAGACAGTGCTCCCTCAGACAGTGCTCCCTCAGACAGTGCTCCCTCAGACAGTGCTCCCTCAGTACCTCAGACAGTGCTCCTCAGACAGTGCTCCCTCAGACAGTGCTCCCTCAGTACCTCAGACAGTGCTCCTCAGACAGTGCTCCCTCAGACAGTGCGCCGTCAGACAGTGCGCCTTCAGACAGTGCTCCCTCAGACAGTGCTCCCTCAGACAGTGCTCCCTCAGACAGTGCTCCCTCAGTACCTCAGACAGTGCTCCTCAGACAGTGCTCCCTCAGACAGTGCTCCCTCAGACAGTGCTCCCTCAGTACCTCAGACAGTGCTCCCTCAGTACCTCAGACAGTGCTCCTCAGACAGTGCTCCCTCAGACAGTGCTCCCTCAGACAGTGCTCCCTCAGACAGTGCTCCCTCAGACAGTGCTCCCTCAGACAGTGCTCCCTCAGTACCTCAGACAGTGCTCCCTCAGACAGTGCTCCCTCAGACAGTGCTCCCTCAGACAGTGCTCCCTCAGACAGTGCTCCCTCAGACAGTGCTCCCTCAGACAGTGCTCCCTCAGACAGTGCTCCCTCAGACAGTGCTCCCTCAGTACCTCAGACAGTGCTCCTCAGACAGTGCTCCCTCAGACAGTGCTCCCTCAGACAGTGCTCCCTCAGACAGTGCTCCCTCAGTACCTCAGACAGTGCTCCCTCAGTACCTCAGACAGTGCTCCCTCAGTACCTCAGACAGTGCTCCCTCAGTACCTCAGACAGTGCTCCTCAGACAGTGCTCCCTCAGACAGTGCTCCCTCAGACAGTGCTCCCTCAGTACCTCAGACAGTGCTCCCTCAGACAGTGCTCCCTCAGACCGTGCTCCCTCAGACAGTGCTCCCTCAGACAGTGCTCCCTCAGACAGTGCTCCCTCAGACAGTGCTCCCTCAGACAGTGCTCCCTCAGTACCTCAGACAGTGCTCCCTCAGACAGTGCTCCCTCAGACAGTGCTCCCTCAGACAGTGCTCCCTCAGACAGTGCTCCCTCAGTACCTCAGACAGTGCTCCCTCAGACAGTGCTCCCTCAGACAGTGCTCCCTCAGACAGTGCTCCCTCAGACAGTGCTCCCTCAGACAGTGCTCCCTCAGACAGTGCTCCCTCAGACAGTGCTCCCTCAGTACCTCAGACAGTGCTCCTCAGACAGTGCTCCCTCAGACAGTGCTCCCTCAGACAGTGCTCCCTCAGACAGTGCTCCCTCAGACAGTGCTCCCTCAGACAGTGCTCCCTCAGACAGTGCTCCCTCAGACAGTGCTCCCTCAGACAGTGCTCCCTCAGTACCTCAGACAGTGCTCCCTCAGACAGTGCTCCCTCAGACAGTGCTCCCTCAGTACCTCAGACAGTGCTCCCTCAGACAGTGCTCCCTCAGACAGTGCTCCCTCAGACAGTGCTCCCTCAGACAGTGCTCCCTCAGACAGTGCTCCCTCAGACAGTGCTCCCTCAGACAGTGCTCCCTCAGACAGTGCTCCCTCAGACAGTGCTCCCTCAGACAGTGCTCCCTCAGACAGTGCTCCCTCAGACAGTGCTCCCTCAGTACCTCAGACAGTGCTCCCTCAGACAGTGCTCCCTCAGACAGTGCTCCCTCAGTACCTCAGACAGTGCTCCCTCAGACAGTGCTCCCTCAGACAGTGCTCCCTCAGACAGTGCTCCCTCAGACAGTGCTCCCTCAGACAGTGCTCCCTCAGACAGTGCTCCCTCAGACAGTGCTCCCTCAGACAGTGCTCCCTCAGACAGTGCTCCCTCAGTACCTCAGACAGTGCTCCTCAGACAGTGCTCCCTCAGTCCCTCAGTCCGTGCTCCCTCAGTCCGTGCTCCCTCAGTCCGTGCTCCCTCAGTCCGTGCTCCCTCAGTCCGTGCTCCCTCAGTCCGTGCTCCCTCAGTCCGTGCTCCCTCAGTCCGTGCTCCCTCAGTCCGTGCTCCCTCAGTCCGTGCTCCCTCAGTCCGTGCTCCCTCAGTCCGTGCTCCCTCAGTCCGTGCTCCCTCAGTCCGTGCTCCCTCAGTCCGTGCTCCCTCAGTCCGTGCTCCCTCAGTCCGTGCTCCCTCAGTCCGTGCTCCCTCAGTCCGTGCTCCCTCAGTCCGTGCTCCCTCAGTCCGTGCTCCCTCAGTCCGTGCTCCCTCAGTCCGTGCTCCCTCAGTCCGTGCTCCCTCAGTCCGTGCTCCCTCAGTCCGTGCTCCCTCAGTCCGTGCTCCCTCAGTCCGTGCTCCCTCAGTCCGTGCTCCCTCAGTCCGTGCTCCCTCAGTCCGTGCTCCCTCAGTCCGTGCTCCCTCAGTCCGTGCTCCCTCAGTCCGTGCTCCCTCAGTCCGTGCTCCCTCAGACAGTGCTCCCTCAGACAGTGCTCCCTCAGACAGTGCTCCCTCAGACAGTGCTCCCTCAGACAGTGCTCCCTCAGACAGTGCTCCCTCAGACAGTGCTCCCTCAGACAGTGCTCCCTCAGTACCTCAGACAGGGCGCCCTCAGACAGGGCTCCCTCAGACAGGGCTCCCTCAGACAGGGCTCCCTCAGACAGGGCTCCCTCAGACAGGGCTCCCTCAGACAGGGCTCCCTCAGACAGGGCTCCCTCAGACAGTGCTCCCTCAGACAGGGCTCCCTCAGACAGTGCTCCCTCAGACAGTGCTCCCTCAGACAGTGCTCCCTCAGTACCTCAGACAGGGCTCCCTCAGACAGGGCTGCCTCAGACAGGGCTCCCTCAGACAGGGCTCCCTCAGACAGGGCTCCCTCAGACAGGGCTCCCTCAGACAGTGCTCCCTCAGTACCTCAGACAGGGCTCCCTCAGACAGTGCTCCCTCAGACAGTGCTCCTCAGACAGTGCTCCCTCAGTACCTCAGACAGGGCTCCCTCAGACAGGGCTGCCTCAGACAGGGCTCCCTCAGACAGGGCTCCCTCAGACAGGGCTCCCTCAGACAGTGCTCCCTCAGACAGGGCTCCCTCAGACAGGGCTCCCTCAGACAGGGCTCCCTCAGACAGGGCTCCCTCAGTGCTCCCTCAGACAGGGCTCCCTCAGACAGGGCTCCCTCAGACAGGGCTCCCTCAGACAGGGCTCCCTCAGACAGGGCTCCCTCAGACAGTGCGCCTCAGACAGTGCTCCCTCAGTACCTCAGACAGGGCTCCCTCAGACAGTGCTCCCTCAGTACCTCAGACAGGGCTCCCTCAGACAGGGCTCCCTCAGACAGGGCTGCCTCAGACAGGGCTGCCTCAGACAGGGCTGCCTCAGACAGGGCTGCCTCAGACAGGGCTGCCTCAGAGCCTCAGACAGGGCTCCCTCAGACAGGGCTGCCTCAGACAGGGCTGCCTCAGACAGGGCTGCCTCAGACAGGGCTGCCTCAGACAGGGCTGCCTCAGAGCCTCAGACAGGGCTCCCTCAGACAGGGCTCCCTCAGTGCTCCCTCAGACAGTAGTGCCTCAGACAGTGCTGCCTCAGACAGTGCTGCCTCAGACAGTGCTGCCTCAGACAGGGCTCCCTCAGACAGGGCTCCCTCAGACAGGGCTCCCTCAGACAGGGCTCCCTCAGACAGGGCTCCCTCAGACAGGGCTCCCTCAGGGCTCCCTCAGACAGGGCTCCCTCAGACAGGGCTCCCTCAGTGCTCCCTCAGACAGTAGTGCCTCAGACAGTGCTCCCTCAGTGCCTCAGACAGTGCTCCTCAGACAGTGCTCCCTCAGACAGGGCTCCCTCAGACAGGGCTCCCTCAGACAGGGCTCCCTCAGACAGGGCTCCCTCAGACAGGGCTCCCTCAGACAGGGCTCCCTCAGACAGGGCTCCCTCAGACAGGGCTCCCTCAGACAGGGCTCCCTCAGACAGGGCTCCCTCAGTGCTCCCTCAGACGGTGCTGCCTCAGACAGGGCTCCCTCAGACAGGGCTCCCTCAGACAGGGCTCCCTCAGACAGGGCTCCCTCAGACAGGGCTCCCTCAGACAGGGCTCCCTCAGACAGGGCTCCCTCAGGGCTCCCTCAGACAGGGCTCCCTCAGACAGGGCTCCCTCAGTGCTCCCTCAGACAGTAGTGCCTCAGACAGTGCTCCCTCAGTGCCTCAGACAGTGCTCCTCAGACAGGGCTCCCTCAGACAGGGCTCCCTCAGACAGGGCTCCCTCAGACAGGGCTCCCTCAGACAGGGCTCCCTCAGACAGGGCTCCCTCAGACAGGGCTCCCTCAGAGCTGCCCCAGACAGTGCTGCCTCAGACAGTGCTGCCTCAGACAGGGCTCCCTCAGACAGGGCTCCCTCAGACAGGGCTCCCTCAGACAGTGCTGCCTCAGACAGGGCTCCCTCAGACAGGGCTCCCTCAGACAGGGCTCCCTCAGACAGTAGTGCCTCAGACAGTAGTGCCTCAGACAGTAGTGCCTCAGACAGTAGTGCCTCAGACAGTAGTGCCTCAGACAGTGCTCCCTCAGTGCCTCAGACAGTGCTCCTCAGACAGGGCTCCCTCAGAGCTGCCCCAGACAGGGCTCCCTCAGACAGGGCTCCCTCAGACAGGGCTCCCTCAGACAGGGCTCCCTCAGACAGGGCTCCCTCAGACAGGGCTCCCTCAGTGCTCCCTCAGACAGTAGTGCCTCAGACAGTGCTCCCTCAGTCCCTCAGACAGTGCTCCCTCAGACAGTGCTCCCTCAGACAGTGCTCCCTCAGACAGTGCTCCCTCAGACAGTGCTCCCTCAGACAGGGCTCCCTCAGACAGGGCTCCCTCAGACAGGGCTCCCTCAGACAGGGCTCCCTCAGACAGGGCTCCCTCAGACAGGGCTCCCTCAGACAGGGCTCCCTCAGTGCTCCCTCAGACAGTAGTGCCTCAGACAGTGCTCCCTCAGTGCCTCAGACAGGGCTCCCTCAGACAGTGCTCCCTCAGACAGTGCTCCCTCAGACAGTGCTCCCTCAGACAGTGCTCCCTCAGACAGTGCTCCCTCAGACAGTGCTCCCTCAGACAGTGCTCCCTCAGTCCCTCAGACAGGGCTCCCTCAGACAGGGCTGCCTCAGACAGGGCTGCCTCAGACAGGGCTCCCTCAGACAGGGCTCCCTCAGTGCTCCCTCAGACAGTAGTGCCTCAGACAGTGCTCCCTCAGTGCCTCAGACAGGGCTCCCTCAGACAGTGCTCCCTCAGACAGTGCTCCCTCAGACAGTGCTCCCTCAGACAGTACTCCCTCAGACAGTACTCCCTCAGTCCCTCAGACAGGGCTCCCTCAGACAGGGCTCCCTCAGACAGGGCTCCCTCAGACAGGGCTCCCTCAGTGCTCCCTCAGACAGTAGTGCCTCAGACAGTGCTCCCTCAGTCCCTCAGACAGGGCTCCCTCAGACAGGGCTCCCTCAGACAGGGCTCCCTCAGACAGGGCTCCCTCAGACAGGGCTCCCTCAGACAGTGCTCCCTCAGTCCCTCAGACAGGGCTCCCTCAGACAGGGCTGCCTCAGACAGGGCTCCCTCAGACAGGGCTCCCTCAGACAGGGCTCCCTCAGACAGGGCTCCCTCAGTGCTCCCTCAGACAGTAGTGCCTCAGACAGTAGTGCCTCAGACAGTAGTCCCTCAGACAGGGCTCCCTCAGACAGGGCTCCCTCAGACAGGGCTCCCTCAGACAGGGCTCCCTCAGACAGGGCTCCCTCAGACAGGGCTCCCTCAGTGCTCCCTCAGACAGTAGTGCCTCAGACAGTGCTCCCTCAGTGCCTCAGACAGTGCTCCTCAGACAGGGCTCCCTCAGACAGGGCTCCCTCAGACAGGGCTCCCTCAGACAGTAGTGCCTCAGACAGTAGTGCCTCAGACAGTAGTGCCTCAGACAGTAGTGCCTCAGACAGTAGTCCCTCAGACAGTAGTGCCTCAGACAGTAGTCCCTCAGACAGTAGTCCCTCAGACAGTAGTCCCTCAGACAGTGCTCCCTCAGACAGTGCTCCCTCAGACAGTGCTCCCTCAGTACCTCAGACAGGGCGGCCTCAGACAGGGCGGCCTCAGACAGGGCGGCCTCAGACAGGGCGGCCTCAGACAGGGCTGCCTCAGACAGGGCTGCCTCAGACAGGGCTGCCTCAGACAGGGCTGCCTCAGACAGGGCTGCCTCAGACAGGGCTCCCTCAGTACCTCAGACAGGGCTCCCTCAGACAGTCGTGCCTCAGACAGTCGTGCCTCAGACAGTCGTCCCTCAGACAGTGCTCCCTCAGACAGTGCTCCCTCAGACAGTGCTCCCTCAGACAGTGCTCCCTCAGACAGTGCTCCCTCAGACAGTGCTCCCTCAGACAGTGCTCCCTCAGTGCCTCAGACAGGGCTCCCTCAGACAGGGCTGCCTCAGACAGGGCTGCCTCAGACAGGGCTGCCTCAGACAGGGCTGCCTCAGACAGGGCTGCCTCAGACAGTGCTGCCTCAGACAGTGCTGCCTCAGACAGTGCTGCCTCAGACAGTGCTGCCTCAGACAGTGCTGCCTCAGACAGTGCTGCCTCAGACAGTGCTCCCTCAGTCCCTCAGACAGGGCTCCCTCAGACAGGGCTCCCTCAGACAGGGCTGCCTCAGACAGTAGTGCCTCAGACAGTAGTGCCTCAGACAGTAGTGCCTCAGACAGGGCTCCCTCAGTGCTACCTCAGACAGTAGTACCTCAGACAGGGCTCCCTCAGACAGGGCTCCCTCAGACAGGGCTCCCTCAGACAGGGCTCCCTCAGGGCGCCCTCAGACAGGGCGCCCTCAGACAGGGCGCCCTCAGACAGGGCGCCCTCAGACAGGGCGCCCTCAGACAGGGCGCCCTCAGACAGGGCGCCCTCAGACAGGGCGCCCTCAGACAGGGCGCCCTCAGACAGTAGTGCCTCAGACAGTAGTGCCTCAGACAGTGCTGCCTCAGACAGTGCTGCCTCAGACAGTGCTGCCTCAGACAGTGCTGCCTCAGACAGTGCTGCCTCAGACAGTGCTGCCTCAGTCCCTCAGACAGGGCTCCCTCAGACAGGGCTCCCTCAGTCCCTCAGACAGGGCTCCCTCAGACAGGGCTGCCTCAGACAGGGCTGCCTCAGACAGGGCTGCCTCAGACAGGGCTGCCTCAGTGCTCCCTCAGACAGTAGTGCCTCAGACAGTAGTGCCTCAGACACTGCTCCCTCAGTACCTCAGACAGGGCGCCCTCAGACGGTGCTGCCTCAGACAGTGCTGCCTCAGACAGTGCTGCCTCAGACAGTGCTGCCTCAGACAGTGCTGCCTCAGACAGTGCTGCCTCAGACAGTGCTGCCTCAGACAGTGCTGCCTCAGACAGTGCTGCCTCAGACAGTGCTGCCTCAGACAGTGCTGCCTCAGACAGTGCTGCCTCAGACAGTGCTGCCTCAGACAGTGCTGCCTCAGACAGTGCTGCCTCTGACAGTGCTGCCTCTGACAGTGCTGCCTCTGACAGTGCTGCCTCTGACAGTGCTGCCTCTGACAGTGCTGCCTCTGACAGTGCTGCCTCAGACAGGGCTGCCTCTGACAGTGCTGCCTCTGACAGGGCTGCCTCTGACAGGGCTGCCTCTGACAGGGCTGCCTCAGACAGGGCTGCCTCAGACAGGGCTGCCTCAGACAGGGCTCCCTCAGACAGGGCTCCCTCAGACAGGGCTCCCTCAGACAGGGCTCCCTCAGTCCCTCAGACAGGGCGCCCTCAGACAGGGCGCCCTCAGACAGGGCGCCCTCAGACAGGGCGCCCTCAGACAGGGCGCCCTCAGACAGGGCGCCCTCAGACAGGGCGCCCTCAGACAGGGCGCCCTCAGACAGGGCGCCCTCAGACAGGGCTCCCTCAGACAGGGCTCCCTCAGTGCTCCCTCAGACAGGGCTGCCTCAGACAGGGCTGCCTCAGACAGGGCTGCCTCAGACAGGGCTGCCTCAGACAGTGCTCCCTCAGTACCTCTGACAGGGCTCCCTCAGACAGGGCTCCCTCAGTGCTCCCTCAGACAGGGCTGCCTCAGACAGGGCTGCCTCAGACAGGGCTGCCTCAGTACCTCTGACAGGGCTCCCTCAGACAGGGCTCCCTCAGACAGGGCTCCCTCAGTGCTCCCTCAGACAGGGCTGCCTCAGACAGGGCTGCCTCAGACAGGGCTGCCTCAGACAGGGCTGCCTCAGACAGGGCTGCCTCAGTACCTCTGACAGGGCTCCCTCAGACAGGGCTCCCTCAGTGCTCCCTCAGACAGTAGTGCCTCAGACAGGGCTGCCTCAGACAGGGCTGCCTCAGACAGGGCTGCCTCAGACAGGGCTGCCTCAGACAGGGCTGCCTCAGACAGGGCTCCCACAGTAGTGCCTCAGACAGGGCTGCCTCAGACAGGGCTCCCTCAGACAGGGCTCCCTCAGACAGGGCTCCCTCAGACAGGGCTCCCTCAGACAGGGCTCCCTCAGACAGGGCTCCCTCAGACAGTAGTACCTCAGACAGGGCTCCCTCAGACAGGGCTCCCTCAGACAGGGCTCCCTCAGACAGGGCTCCCTCAGACAGTAGTACCTCAGACAGTAGTACCTCAGACAGGGCTGCCTCAGACAGGGCTGCCTCAGACAGTAGTACCTCAGACAGGGCTGCCTCAGACAGGGCTGCCTCAGACAGGGCTGCCTCAGACAGGGCTGCCTCAGACAGGGCTCCCTCAGACAGTAGTGCCTCAGACAGTAGTGCCTCAGACAGTAGTGCCTCAGACAGGGCTCCCTCAGACAGGGCTCCCTCAGACAGGGCTCCCTCAGACAGGGCTCCCTCAGACAGGGCTCCCTCAGACAGGGCTCCCTCAGTGCCTCAGACAGTGCTGCCTCAGACAGTGCTGCCTCAGACAGGGCTCCCTCAGTGCCTCAGACAGGGCTCCCTCAGACAGGGCTCCCTCAGACAGTGCTGCCTCAGACAGTGCTGCCTCAGACAGTGCTGCCTCAGACAGGGCTCCCTCAGTGCCTCAGACAGGGCTCCCTCAGACAGGGCTCCCTCAGACAGTAGTGCCTCAGACAGTAGTGCCTCAGACTGTAGTGCCTCAGACTGTAGTGCCTCAGACAGTGCTCCCTCAGTCCCTCAGACAGGGCTCCCTCAGACAGTAGTGCCTCAGACAGTAGTGCCTCAGACAGTAGTGCCTCAGACAGTAGTGCCTCAGACAGTAGTGCCTCAGACAGTGCTCCCTCAGTCCCTCAGACAGGGCTCCCTCAGACAGGGCTCCCTCAGACAGGGCTCCCTCAGACAGGGCTCCCTCAGACAGGGCTCCCTCAGACAATAGTGCCTCAGACAATAGTGCCTCAGACAATAGTGCCTCAGACAATAGTGCCTCAGACAGGGCTCCCTCAGACAGGGCTCCCTCAGACAGGGCTCCCTCAGACAGGGCTCCCTCAGACAGGGCTCCCTCAGACAGGGCTCCCTCAGTAGTGCCTCAGACAGGGCTGCCTCAGACAGGGCTGCCTCAGACAGGGCTGCCTCAGACAGGGCTGCCTCAGACAGGGCTGCCTCAGACAGGGCTGCCTCAGACAGGGCTCCCTCAGACAGGGCTCCCTCAGTGCTCCCTCAGACAGTAGTGCCTCAGACAGGGCTCCCTCAGACAGGGCTCCCTCAGACAGGGCTGCCTCAGACAGGGCTGCCTCAGACAGGGCTGCCTCAGACAGGGCTGCCTCAGACAGGGCTGCCTCAGACAGTAGTGCCTCAGACAGTAGTGCCTCAGACAGGGCTCCCTCAGACAGGGCTCCCTCAGACAGGGCTCCCTCAGACAGGGCTCCCTCAGACAGGGCTCCCTCAGACAGTAGTACCTCAGACAGTAGTACCTCAGACAGTAGTACCTCAGACAGTAGTACCTCAGACAGTAGTACCTCAGACAGGGCTCCCTCAGACAGGGCTCCCTCAGACAGGCCTGCCTCAGACAGGCCTGCCTCAGACAGGGCTGCCTCAGACAGGGCTGCCTCAGACAGGGCTGCCTCAGACAGGGCTCCCTCAGACAGGGCTCCCTCAGTGCCTCAGACAGTGCTGCCTCAGACAGTGCTCCCTCAGTGCCTCAGACAGGGCTCCCTCAGACAGGGCTCCCTCAGACAGTAGTGCCTCAGACAGTAGTGCCTCAGACAGTGCTGCCTCAGACAGTGCTGCCTCAGACAGTGCTGCCTCAGACAGTGCTGCCTCAGACAGTGCTGCCTCAGACAGTGCTGCCTCAGACAGTGCTGCCTCAGACAGTGCTGCCTCAGACAGGGCTCCCTCAGTGCCTCAGACAGGGCTCCCTCAGACAGGGCTCCCTCAGACAGTAGTGCCTCAGACAGTAGTGCCTCAGACAGTAGTGCCTCAGACAGTAGTGCCTCAGACAGTAGTGCCTCAGACAGTAGTGCCTCAGACAGTGCTCCCTCAGTCCCTCAGACAGGGCTCCCTCAGACAGTAGTGCCTCAGACAGTAGTGCCTCAGACAGTAGTGCCTCAGACAGTAGTGCCTCAGTCCCTCAGACAGGGCTCCCTCAGACAGGGCTCCCTCAGACAGGGCTCCCTCAGTAGTGCCTCAGACAGGGCTGCCTCAGACAGGGCTGCCTCAGACAGGGCTGCCTCAGACAGGGCTGCCTCAGACAGGGCTGCCTCAGACAGGGCTGCCTCAGACAGGGCTGCCTCAGACAGGGCTGCCTCAGTACTCCCTCAGACAGGGCTGCCTCAGACAGGGCTGCCTCAGACAGGGCTGCCTCAGGGCTCCCTCAGACAGTAGTGCCTCAGTAGTGCCTCAGACAGGGCTGCCTCAGACAGGGCTGCCTCAGACAGGGCTGCCTCAGACAGGGCTGCCTCAGGGCTCCCTCAGACAGTAGTGCCTCAGTAGTGCCTCAGACAGGGCTGCCTCAGACAGGGCTGCCTCAGACAGGGCTGCCTCAGACAGGGCTGCCTCAGACAGGGCTCCCTCAGACAGGGCTCCCTCAGACAGGGCTCCCTCAGGGCTCCCTCAGACAGGGCTCCCTCAGACAGGGCTCCCTCAGACAGGGCTGCCTCAGACAGTGCTGCCTCAGACAGTGCTGCCTCAGACAGTGCTGCCTCAGACAGGGCTCCCTCAGTGCCTCAGACAGTAGTGCCTCAGACAGTAGTGCCTCAGACAGTAGTGCCTCAGACAGTAGTGCCTCAGACAGTAGTGCCTCAGACAGTAGTGCCTCAGACAGTAGTGCCTCAGTCCCACAGACAGGGCTCCCACAGACAGGGCTCCCACAGACAGGGCTCCCACAGACAGGGCTCCCACAGACAGGGCTCCCTCAGTAGTGCCTCAGACAGGGCTGCCTCAGACAGGGCTGCCTCAGACAGGGCTGCCTCAGACAGGGCTGCCTCAGACAGGGCTCCCTCAGACAGGGCTCCCTCAGACAGGGCTGCCTCAGACAGGGCTGCCTCAGACAGGGCTCCCTCAGTGCTCCCTCAGACAGTAGTGCCTCAGACAGGGCTCCCTCAGACAGGGCTGCCTCAGACAGGGCTGCCTCAGACAGGGCTCCCTCAGACAGGGCTGCCTCAGACAGGGCTGCCTCAGACAGGGCTGCCTCAGACAGGGCTCCCTCAGACAGGGCTCCCTCAGACAGTAGTGCCTCAGACAGGGCTCCCTCAGACAGGGCTCCCTCAGACAGTAGTGCCTCAGACAGGGCTCCCTCAGACAGGGCTGCCTCAGACAGGGCTGCCTCAGACAGGGCTGCCTCAGACAGGGCTCCCTCAGACAGGGCTCCCTCAGACAGTAGTGCCTCAGACAGTAGTGCCTCAGACAGTAGTGCCTCAGACAGTAGTGCCTCAGTCCCTCAGACAGGGCTCCCTCAGACAGTAGTGCCTCAGACAGTAGTGCCTCAGACAGTAGTGCCTCAGACAGTAGTGCCTCAGTCCCTCAGACAGGGCTCCCTCAGACAGGGCTCCCTCAGACAGGGCTCCGACAGTAGTGCCTCAGACAGTAGTGCCTCAGACAGTAGTGCCTCAGACAGGGCTGCCTCAGACAGGGCTGCCTCAGACAGGGCTGCCTCAGACAGGGCTGCCTCAGACAGGGCTGCCTCAGTAGTGCCTCAGACAGTAGTGCCTCAGACAGTAGTGCCTCAGACAGGGCTGCCTCAGACAGGGCTGCCTCAGACAGGGCTGCCTCAGACAGGGCTGCCTCAGACAGGGCTGCCTCAGACAGGGCTGCCTCAGACAGGGCTGCCTCAGTGCTCCCTCAGACAGTAGTGCCTCAGACAGTAGTGCCTCAGACAGGGCTGCCTCAGACAGGGCTGCCTCAGACAGGGCTCCCTCAGACAGTAGTGCCTCAGTAGTGCCTCAGACAGGGCTGCCTCAGACAGGGCTGCCTCAGACAGGGCTGCCTCAGGGCTGCCTCAGACAGGGCTCCCTCAGACAGGGCTGCCTCAGACAGGGCTCCCTCAGACAGGGCTCCCTCAGACAGGGCTGCCTCAGACAGGGCTCCCTCAGACAGGGCTCCCTCAGACAGGGCTGCCTCAGACAGGGCTCCCTCAGACAGGGCTCCCTCAGACAGGGCTGCCTCAGACAGGGCTGCCTCAGACAGGGCTGCCTCAGACAGGGCTGCCTCAGACAGGGCTGCCTCAGACAGGGCTCCCTCAGTGCTCCCTCAGACAGGGCTCCCTCAGACAGGGCTCCCTCAGACAGGGCTCCCTCAGACAGGGCTCCCTCAGACAGTAGTGCCTCAGACAGTGCTGCCTCAGACAGTGCTGCCTCAGACAGTGCTGCCTCAGACAGTGCTGCCTCAGACAGTGCTGCCTCAGACAGGGCTCCCTCAGTGCCTCAGACAGGGCTCCCTCAGACAGGGCTGCCTCAGACAGTAGTGCCTCAGACAGTAGTGCCTCAGACAGTAGTGCCTCAGACAGTAGTGCCTCAGTCCCTCAGACAGGGCTCCCTCAGACAGGGCTCCCTCAGACAGGGCTCCCTCAGACAGGGCTCCCTCAGACAGGGCTCCCTCAGACAGTAGTGCCTCAGACAGTAGTGCCTCAGACAGTAGTGCCTCAGACAGTAGTACCTCAGACAGTGCTCCCTCAGTCCCTCAGACAGGGCTCCCTCAGACAGGGCTCCCTCAGACAGTAGTGCCTCAGACAGGGCTCCCTCAGACAGGGCTCCCTCAGACAGGGCTCCCACAGACAGGGCTCCCACAGACAGGGCTCCCTCAGACAGGGCTCCCACAGACAGGGCTCCCACAGACAGGGCTCCCACAGACAGGGCTCCCACAGACAGGGCTCCCTCAGACAGTAGTGCCTCAGACAGTAGTGCCTCAGACAGTAGTGCCTCAGACAGTAGTGCCTCAGACAGTAGTGCCTCAGACAGTAGTGCCTCAGACAGGGCTCCCTCAGACAGGGCTCCCTCAGACAGGGCTCCCTCAGACAGGGCTCCCTCAGACAGGGCTGCCTCAGACAGGGCTGCCTCAGACAGGGCTGCCTCAGACAGGGCTGCCTCAGACAGGGCTGCCTCAGACAGGGCTGCCTCAGACAGGGCTGCCTCAGTGCTCCCTCAGACAGTAGTGCCTCAGACAGGGCTCCCTCAGACAGGGCTGCCTCAGACAGGGCTGCCTCAGACAGGGCTGCCTCAGACAGGGCTGCCTCAGACAGGGCTCCCTCAGACAGGGCTGCCTCAGACAGGGCTGCCTCAGACAGGGCTGCCTCAGACAGGGCTGCCTCAGACAGGGCTGCCTCAGACAGGGCTCCCTCAGACAGGGCTGCCTCAGACAGGGCTGCCTCAGACAGGGCTGCCTCAGACAGTAGTCCCTCAGACAGTAGTCCCTCAGACAGGGCTCCCTCAGACAGGGCTCCCTCAGACAGTAGTGCCTCAGACAGGGCTCCCTCAGACAGGGCTCCCTCAGACAGTAGTGCCTCAGACAGTAGTGCCTCAGACAGTAGTGCCTCAGACAGTAGTGCCTCAGACAGTAGTGCCTCAGACAGGGCTCCCTCAGACAGGGCTCCCTCAGACAGGGCTCCCTCAGACAGGGCTCCCTCAGACAGGGCTCCCTCAGACAGTAGTACCTCAGACAGTAGTACCTCAGACAGTAGTACCTCAGACAGTAGTACCTCAGACAGTAGTACCTCAGACAGGGCTGCCTCAGACAGTAGTACCTCAGACAGGGCTGCCTCAGACAGGGCTGCCTCAGACAGGGCTCCCTCAGACAGTAGTGCCTCAGACAGGGCTGCCTCAGACAGGGCTGCCTCAGACAGGGCTGCCTCAGACAGGGCTGCCTCAGACAGGGCTGCCTCAGACAGGGCTCCCTCAGTGCCTCAGACAGTGCTGCCTCAGACAGTGCTCCCTCAGTGCCTCAGACAGGGCTCCCTCAGACAGGGCTCCCTCAGACAGTGCTGCCTCAGACAGTGCTGCCTCAGACAGTGCTGCCTCAGTGCCTCAGACAGGGCTCCCTCAGACAGGGCTCCCTCAGACAGTAGTGCCTCAGACAGTAGTGCCTCAGACAGTGCTCCCTCAGTCCCTCAGACAGGGCTCCCTCAGACAGGGCTCCCTCAGACAGGGCTCCCTCAGACAGGGCTGCCTCAGTGCTCCCTCAGACAGGGCTGCCTCAGACAGGGCTCCCTCAGACAGGGCTCCCTCAGACAGGGCTCCCTCAGACAGGGCTCCCTCAGACAGGGCTCCCTCAGACAGGGCTCCCTCAGACAGGGCTGCCTCAGACAGGGCTGCCTCAGACAGTAGTCCCTCAGACAGGGCTCCCTCAGACAGGGCTCCCTCAGACAGGGCTCCCTCAGACAGGGCTCCCTCAGACAGGGATCCCTCAGACAGTAGTGCCTCAGAAAGGGCTCCCTCAGACAGGGGTGCCTCAGACAGGGGTGCCTCAGACAGGGCTCCCTCAGACAGGGCTCCCTCAGACAGGGCTCCCTCAGACAGTAGTACCTCAGACAGTAGTACCTCAGACAGGGCTGCCTCAGACAGTAGTACCTCAGACAGGGCTGCCTCAGACAGGGCTCCCTCAGACAGGGCTGCCTCAGACAGGGCTGCCTCAGACAGGGCTGCCTCAGACAGGGCTGCCTCAGACAGGGCTGCCTCAGACAGGGCTCCCTCAGACAGGGCTCCCTCAGACAGGGCTCCCTCAGACAGGGCTCCCTCAGACAGGGCTCCCTCAGACAGTAGTACCTCAGACAGGGCTCCCTCAGACAGGGCTCCCTCAGACAGGGCTGCCTCAGACAGGGCTCCCTCAGACAGGGCTCCCTCAGACAGGGCTCCCTCAGACAGGGCTCCCTCAGTGCCTCAGACAGTGCTGCCTCAGACAGTGCTCCCTCAGTGCCTCAGACAGTGCTGCCTCAGACAGTGCTCCCTCAGTCCCTCAGACAGGGCTCCCTCAGACAGGGCTCCCTCAGACAGGGCTCCCTCAGACAGGGCTCCCTCAGACAGGGCTCCCTCAGACAGGGCTCCCTCAGACAGTAGTGCCTCAGACAGTAGTGCCTCAGACAGTGCTGCCTCAGACAGTGCTGCCTCAGACAGGGCTCCCTCAGTGCCTCAGACAGGGCTCCCTCAGACAGGGCTCCCTCAGACAGGGCTCCCTCAGACAGGGCTCCCTCAGACAGGGCTCCCTCAGACAGTAGTGCCTCAGTCCCTCAGACAGGGCTCCCTCAGACAGTAGTGCCTCAGACAGTAGTGCCTCAGACAGTAGTGCCTCAGACAGTAGTGCCTCAGTCCCTCAGACAGGGCTCCCTCAGACAGGGCTCCCTCAGACAGGGCTCCCTCAGTAGTGCCTCAGACAGTAGTGCCTCAGACAGTAGTGCCTCAGACAGTAGTGCCTCAGACAGTAGTGCCTCAGACAGGGCTGCCTCAGACAGGGCTGCCTCAGTAGTGCCTCAGACAGGGCTGCCTCAGACAGGGCTGCCTCAGACAGGGCTGCCTCAGACAGGGCTCCCTCAAACAGGGCTCCCTCAGACAGGGCTCCCTCAGACAGGGCTCCCTCAGACAGGGCTGCCTCAGACAGGGCTGCCTCAGACAGGGCTGCCTCAGACAGGGCTGCCTCAGACAGGGCTCCCTCAGTGCTCCCTCAGACAGGGCTGCCTCAGACAGGGCTCCCTCAGACAGGGCTGCCTCAGACAGGGCTCCCTCAGTGCCTCAGACAGGGCTCCCTCAGACAGGGCTCCCTCAGACAGTAGTGCCTCAGACAGTGCTCCCTCAGTCCCTCAGACAGGGCTCCCACAGACAGGGCTCCCACAGACAGGGCTCCCACAGACAGGGCTCCCACAGACAGGGCTCCCACAGACAGGGCTCCCACAGACAGGGCTCCCACAGACAGGGCTCCCACAGACAGGGCTCCCACAGACAGGGCTCCCACAGACAGGGCTCCCACAGACAGGGCTCCCACAGACAGGGCTCCCACAGACAGGGCTCCCTCAGACAGTAGTGCCTCAGACAGTAGTGCCTCAGACAGTAGTACCTCAGACAGTAGTACCTCAGTCCCTCAGACAGGGCTCCCTCAGACAGGGCTCCCTCAGACAGTAGTGCCTCAGACAGGGCTCCCTCAGACAGGGCTCCCTCAGACAGGGCTCCCTCAGACAGGGCTCCCTCAGACAGGGCTCCCTCAGTAGTGCCTCAGACAGTAGTGCCTCAGACAGTAGTGCCTCAGACAGGGCTGCCTCAGACAGGGCTGCCTCAGACAGGGCTGCCTCAGACAGGGCTGCCTCAGACAGGGCTGCCTCAGACAGGGCTGCCTCAGACAGGGCTGCCTCAGACAGGGCTCCCTCAGTGCTCCCTCAGACAGTAGTGCCTCAGACAGGGCTCCCTCAGACAGGGCTCCCTCAGACAGGGCTCCCTCAGACAGGGCTGCCTCAGACAGGGCTCCCTCAGACAGGGCTCCCTCAGACAGGGCTCCCTCAGACAGTAGTGCCTCAGACAGGGCTCCCTCAGACAGGGCTCCCTCAGACAGGGCTCCCTCAGACAGGGCTCCCTCAGACAGGGCTCCCTCAGACAGTGCTGCCTCAGACAGGGCTCCCTCAGACAGGGCTCCCTCAGACAGGGCTCCCTCAGACAGGGCTCCCTCAGACAGTAGTACCTCAGACAGGGCTGCCTCAGACAGTGCTGCCTCAGACAGGGCTCCCTCAGACAGGGCTCCCTCAGACAGGGCTCCCTCAGACAGGGCTCCCTCAGACAGTAGTGCCTCAGACAGTAGTGCCTCAGTCCCTCAGACAGGGCTCCCTCAGACAGTAGTGCCTCAGACAGTAGTGCCTCAGACAGTAGTGCCTCAGTCCCTCAGACAGGGCTCCCTCAGACAGGGCTCCCTCAGACAGGGCTCCCTCAGTAGTGCCTCAGACAGTAGTGCCTCAGACAGGGCTGCCTCAGACAGGGCTGCCTCAGACAGGGCTGCCTCAGACAGGGCTGCCTCAGACAGGGCTGCCTCAGACAGTAGTGCCTCAGACAGTAGTGCCTCAGACAGTAGTGCCTCAGACAGTAGTGCCTCAGTCCCTCAGACAGGGCTCCCTCAGACAGTAGTGCCTCAGACAGTAGTGCCTCAGACAGTAGTGCCTCAGTCCCTCAGACAGGGCTCCCTCAGACAGGGCTCCCTCAGACAGGGCTCCCTCAGTAGTGCCTCAGACAGTAGTGCCTCAGACAGGGCTGCCTCAGACAGGGCTGCCTCAGACAGGGCTGCCTCAGACAGGGCTGCCTCAGACAGGGCTGCCTCAGACAGGGCTGCCTCAGTAGTGCCTCAGACAGTAGTGCCTCAGACAGTAGTGCCTCAGACAGGGCTGCCTCAGACAGGGCTGCCTCAGACAGGGCTGCCTCAGACAGGGCTGCCTCAGACAGGGCTGCCTCAGTGCTCCCTCAGACAGGGCTGCCTCAGACAGGGCTGCCTCAGACAGGGCTGCCTCAGACAGGGCTGCCTCAGACAGGGCTGCCTCAGACAGGGCTGCCTCAGACAGGGCTCCCTCAGTAGTGCCTCAGACAGTAGTGCCTCAGACAGTAGTGCCTCAGACAGGGCTGCCTCAGACAGGGCTGCCTCAGACAGGGCTGCCTCAGACAGGGCTGCCTCAGACAGGGCTGCCTCAGTAGTGCCTCAGACAGTAGTGCCTCAGACAGTAGTGCCTCAGACAGGGCTGCCTCAGACAGGGCTGCCTCAGACAGGGCTGCCTCAGACAGGGCTGCCTCAGACAGGGCTGCCTCAGACAGGGCTGCCTCAGTGCTCCCTCAGACAGGGCTGCCTCAGACAGGGCTGCCTCAGACAGGGCTGCCTCAGACAGGGCTGCCTCAGACAGGGCTGCCTCAGACAGGGCTGCCTCAGACAGGGCTGCCTCAGGGCTCCCTCAGACAGTAGTGCCTCAGTAGTGCCTCAGACAGGGCTGCCTCAGACAGGGCTGCCTCAGACAGGGCTGCCTCAGACAGGGCTGCCTCAGACAGGGCTGCCTCAGACAGGGCTGCCTCAGTGCTCCCTCAGACAGGGCTCCCTCAGACAGTAGTGCCTCAGACAGTGCTGCCTCAGACAGTGCTGCCTCAGACAGTGCTGCCTCAGACAGTGCTGCCTCAGACAGGGCTCCCTCAGTGCCTCAGACAGGGCTCCCTCAGTGCCTCAGACAGGGCTCCCTCAGACAGTAGTGCCTCAGACAGTAGTGCCTCAGACAGTAGTGCCTCAGACAGTAGTGCCTCAGTCCCTCAGACAGGGCTCCCACAGACAGGGCTCCCACAGACAGTAGTGCCTCAGACAGTAGTGCCTCAGACAGTAGTGCCTCAGACAGTAGTGCCTCAGACAGTAGTACCTCAGACAGTGCTCCCTCAGTCCCTCAGACAGGGCTCCCTCAGACAGGGCTCCCTCAGACAGTAGTGCCTCAGACAGGGCTGCCTCAGACAGGGCTGCCTCAGACAGGGCTGCCTCAGACAGGGCTGCCTCAGACAGGGCTGCCTCAGACAGGGCTGCCTCAGACAGGGCTCCCTCAGTGCTCCCTCAGACAGTAGTGCCTCAGACAGGGCTGCCTCTGACAGGGCTGCCTCTGACAGGGCTGCCTCAGACAGGGCTGCCTCAGACAGGGCTGCCTCAGACAGGGCTGCCTCAGACAGGGCTGCCTCAGACAGGGCTGCCTCAGACAGGGCTGCCTCAGACAGGGCTGCCTCAGACAGGGCTGCCTCAGACAGGGCTCCCTCAGACAGTAGTGCCTCAGACAGTAGTGCCTCAGACAGTAGTGCCTCAGACAGGGCTCCCTCAGACAGGGCTCCCTCAGACAGGGCTCCCTCAGACAGGGCTCCCTCAGACAGTAGTGCCTCAGACAGTAGTGCCTCAGACAGTAGTGCCTCAGACAGGGCTCCCTCAGACAGGGCTCCCTCAGACAGGGCTCCCTCAGACAGGGCTCCCTCAGACAGGGCTCCCTCAGACAGGGCTCCCTCAGACAGGGCTCCCTCAGACAGTAGTACCTCAGACAGGGCTGCCTCAGACAGTAGTACCTCAGACAGTAGTACCTCAGACAGGGCTCCCTCAGACAGTAGTGCCTCAGACAGGGCTGCCTCAGACAGGGCTGCCTCAGACAGGGCTGCCTCAGACAGTGCTCCCTCAGTGCCTCAGACAGGGCTCCCTCAGACAGTGCTGCCTCAGACAGTGCTGCCTCAGACAGTGCTGCCTCAGACAGTGCTGCCTCAGACAGTGCTGCCTCAGACAGTGCTGCCTCAGACAGTGCTGCCTCAGTGCCTCAGACAGGGCTCCCTCAGACAGGGCTCCCTCAGACAGTAGTGCCTCAGACAGTAGTGCCTCAGACAGTAGTGCCTCAGACAGTAGTGCCTCAGTCCCTCAGACAGGGCTCCCTCAGACAGTAGTGCCTCAGACAGGGCTCCCTCAGACAGGGCTCCCTCAGACAGGGCTCCCTCAGACAGGGCTCCCTCAGACAGGGCTCCCTCAGTAGTGCCTCAGACAGGGCTGCCTCAGACAGGGCTGCCTCAGACAGGGCTGCCTCAGACAGGGCTGCCTCAGACAGGGCTGCCTCAGACAGGGCTGCCTCAGTGCTCCCTCAGACAGGGCTGCCTCAGACAGGGCTGCCTCAGACAGGGCTGCCTCAGACAGGGCTGCCTCAGGGCTCCCTCAGACAGTAGTGCCTCAGACAGGGCTGCCTCAGACAGGGCTGCCTCAGACAGGGCTGCCTCAGACAGGGCTGCCTCAGACAGGGCTGCCTCAGACAGGGCTGCCTCAGGGCTCCCTCAGGGCTCCCTCAGACAGGGCTGCCTCAGACAGGGCTGCCTCAGACAGGGCTGCCTCAGACAGGGCTGCCTCAGACAGGGCTCCCTCAGACAGGGCTCCCTCAGGGCTGCCTCAGACAGGGCTGCCTCAGACAGGGCTCCCTCAGACAGGGCTCCCTCAGACAGGGCTCCCTCAGACAGGGCTCCCTCAGGGCTGCCTCAGACAGGGCTCCCTCAGACAGGGCTCCCTCAGACAGGGCTGCCTCACACAGGGCTGCCTCACACAGGGCTGCCTCACACAGGGCTGCCTCACACAGGGCTGCCTCACACAGGGCTGCCTCACACAGGGCTCCCTCAGTGCTCCCTCACACAGGGCTCCCTCAGACAGGGCTCCCTCAGACAGGGCTCCCTCAGACAGGGCTCCCTCAGACAGGGCTCCCTCAGGGCTCCCTCAGACAGGGCTGCCTCAGGGCTGCCTCAGACAGGGCTGCCTCAGACAGGGCTGCCTCAGACAGGGCTGCCTCAGACAGGGCTGCCTCAGACAGGGCTGCCTCAGTGCTCCCTCAGACAGGGCTGCCTCAGACAGGGCTGCCTCAGACAGGGCTGCCTCAGACAGGGCTGCCTCAGACAGGGCTCCCTCAGACAGGGCTCCCTCAGACAGGGCTGCCTCAGACAGGGCTGCCTCAGACAGGGCTGCCTCAGACAGGGCTGCCTCAGACAGGGCTGCCTCAGGGCTGCCTCAGACAGGGCTGCCTCAGACAGGGCTCCCTCAGACAGTGCTGCCTCAGACAGGGCTGCCTCAGACAGGGCTCCCTCAGACAGGGCTCCCTCACACAGGGCTCCCTCACACAGGGCTCCCTCACACAGGGCTCCCTCACACAGGGCTCCCTCACACAGGGCTCCCTCACACAGGGCTCCCTCACACAGGGCTCCCTCACACAGGGCTGCCTCACACAGGGCTGCCTCACACAGGGCTGCCTCACACAGGGCTGCCTCACACAGGGCTGCCTCACACAGGGCTGCCTCCCTCAGTGCTCCCTCACACAGGGCTCCCTCACACAGGGCTCCCTCAGACAGGGCTCCCTCAGACAGGGCTCCCTCAGACAGGGCTGCCTCAGACAGGGCTGCCTCAGACAGGGCTGCCTCAGACAGGGCTGCCTCAGACAGGGCTGCCTCAGTGCTCCCTCAGACAGGGCTGCCTCAGACAGGGCTGCCTCAGACAGGGCTCCCTCAGACAGGGCTCCCTCAGACAGGGCTCCCTCAGACAGGGCTCCCTCAGACAGGGCTCCCTCAGGGCTGCCTCAGACAGGGCTGCCTCAGACAGGGCTGCCTCAGACAGGGCTGCCTCAGACAGGGCTGCCTCAGACAGGGCTGCCTCAGACAGGGCTCCCTCAGTGCTCCCTCAGACAGGGCTGCCTCAGACAGGGCTGCCTCAGACAGGGCTCCCTCAGACAGGGCTGCCTCAGACAGGGCTCCCTCAGACAGGGCTGCCTCAGACAGTAGTGCCTCAGACAGGGCTGCCTCAGACAGTAGTGCCTCAGACAGTAGTGCCTCAGACAGTAGTGCCTCAGACAGTGCTCCCTCAGACAGGGCTGCCTCAGACAGGGCTGCCTCAGACAGGGCTGCCTCAGACAGGGCTGCCTCAGACAGTAGTGCCTCAGACAGTAGTGCCTCAGACAGGGCTGCCTCAGACAGTAGTGCCTCAGACAGTAGTGCCTCAGACAGTAGTGCCTCAGACAGGGCTCCCTCAGACAGGGCTGCCTCAGACAGTAGTGCCTCAGACAGTAGTGCCTCAGACAGTAGTGCCTCAGACAGGGCTGCCTCTGACAGGGCTGCCTCTGACAGGGCTGCCTCAGACAGGGCTGCCTCAGACAGGGCTGCCTCAGACAGGGCTGCCTCAGACAGGGCTGCCTCAGACAGGGCTGCCTCAGACAGTAGTGCCTCAGACAGTAGTGCCTCAGACAGTAGTGCCTCAGACAGGGCTCCCTCAGACAGGGCTCCCTCAGACAGGGCTCCCTCAGACAGGGCTCCCTCAGACAGTAGTGCCTCAGACAGTAGTGCCTCAGACAGGGCTCCCTCAGACAGGGCTCCCTCAGACAGGGCTCCCTCAGACAGGGCTCCCTCAGACAGGGCTCCCTCAGACAGGGCTCCCTCAGACAGTAGTACCTCAGACAGGGCTGCCTCAGACAGTAGTACCTCAGACAGTAGTACCTCAGACAGGGCTCCCTCAGACAGTAGTGCCTCAGACAGGGCTGCCTCAGACAGGGCTGCCTCAGACAGGGCTGCCTCAGACAGTGCTCCCTCAGTGCCTCAGACAGGGCTCCCTCAGACAGTGCTGCCTCAGACAGTGCTGCCTCAGACAGTGCTGCCTCAGACAGTGCTGCCTCAGACAGTGCTGCCTCAGACAGTGCTGCCTCAGACAGTGCTGCCTCAGTGCCTCAGACAGGGCTCCCTCAGACAGGGCTCCCTCAGACAGTAGTGCCTCAGACAGTAGTGCCTCAGACAGTAGTGCCTCAGACAGTAGTGCCTCAGTCCCTCAGACAGGGCTCCCTCAGACAGTAGTGCCTCAGACAGGGCTCCCTCAGACAGGGCTCCCTCAGACAGGGCTCCCTCAGACAGGGCTCCCTCAGACAGGGCTCCCTCAGACAGGGCTCCCTCAGTAGTGCCTCATACAGGGCTGCCTCAGACAGGGCTGCCTCAGACAGGGCTGCCTCAGACAGGGCTGCCTCAGACAGGGCTGCCTCAGACAGGGCTGCCTCAGTGCTCCCTCAGACAGGGCTGCCTCAGACAGGGCTGCCTCAGACAGGGCTGCCTCAGACAGGGCTGCCTCAGACAGGGCTGCCTCAGGGCTCCCTCAGACAGTAGTGCCTCAGACAGGGCTGCCTCAGACAGGGCTGCCTCAGACAGGGCTGCCTCAGACAGGGCTGCCTCAGACAGGGCTGCCTCAGACAGGGCTGCCTCAGGGCTCCCTCAGGGCTCCCTCAGACAGGGCTGCCTCAGACAGGGCTGCCTCAGACAGGGCTGCCTCAGACAGGGCTCCCTCAGACAGGGCTCCCTCAGGGCTGCCTCAGACAGGGCTGCCTCAGACAGGGCTGCCTCAGACAGGGCTCCCTCAGACAGGGCTCCCTCAGGGCTGCCTCAGACAGGGCTCCCTCAGACAGGGCTCCCTCAGACAGGGCTCCCTCACACAGGGCTGCCTCACACAGGGCTGCCTCACACAGGGCTGCCTCACACAGGGCTGCCTCACACAGGGCTGCCTCACACAGGGCTGCCTCACACAGGGCTGCCTCACACAGGGCTGCCTCACACAGGGCTCCCTCAGTGCTCCCTCACACAGGGCTCCCTCAGACAGGGCTCCCTCAGACAGGGCTCCCTCAGACAGGGCTCCCTCAGACAGGGCTCCCTCAGGGCTCCCTCAGACAGGGCTGCCTCAGGGCTCCCTCAGACAGGGCTGCCTCAGACAGGGCTGCCTCAGACAGGGCTGCCTCAGACAGGGCTGCCTCAGACAGGGCTGCCTCAGTGCTCCCTCAGACAGGGCTGCCTCAGACAGGGCTGCCTCAGACAGGGCTGCCTCAGACAGGGCTGCCTCAGACAGGGCTCCCTCAGACAGGGCTCCCTCAGACAGGGCTCCCTCAGACAGGGCTGCCTCAGGGCTGCCTCAGACAGGGCTGCCTCAGACAGGGCTCCCTCAGACAGGGCTGCCTCAGACAGGGCTGCCTCAGACAGGGCTCCCTCACACAGGGCTCCCTCACACAGGGCTCCCTCACACAGGGCTCCCTCACACAGGGCTCCCTCACACAGGGCTCCCTCACACAGGGCTCCCTCACACAGGGCTCCCTCACACAGGGCTCCCTCACACAGGGCTCCCTCACACAGGGCTGCCTCACACAGGGCTGCCTCACACAGGGCTGCCTCACACAGGGCTGCCTCCCTCAGTGCTCCCTCACACAGGGCTCCCTCACACAGGGCTCCCTCAGACAGGGCTGCCTCAGACAGGGCTGCCTCAGACAGGGCTGCCTCAGACAGGGCTGCCTCAGTGCTCCCTCAGACAGGGCTGCCTCAGACAGGGCTGCCTCAGACAGGGCTCCCTCAGACAGGGCTCCCTCAGACAGGGCTCCCTCAGACAGGGCTCCCTCAGGGCTGCCTCAGACAGGGCTGCCTCAGACAGGGCTGCCTCAGACAGGGCTGCCTCAGACAGGGCTGCCTCAGACAGGGCTCCCTCAGTGCTCCCTCAGACAGGGCTGCCTCAGACAGGGCTGCCTCAGACAGGGCTCCCTCAGACAGGGCTGCCTCAGACAGGGCTCCCTCAGACAGGGCTGCCTCAGACAGGGCTGCCTCAGACAGGGCTGCCTCAGACAGGGCTGCCTCAGACAGGGCTGCCTCAGACAGGGCTGCCTCAGACAGGGCTGCCTCAGACAGGGCTGCCTCAGACAGGGCTGCCTCAGACAGGGCTCCCTCAGTGCTCCCTCAGACAGGGCTCCCTCAGACAGGGCTCCCTCAGACAGGGCTCCCTCAGGGCTCCCTCAGACAGGGCTCCCTCAGACAGGGCTCCCTCAGACAGGGCTCCCTCAGACAGGGCTGCCTCAGACAGGGCTCCCTCAGACAGGGCTCCCTCAGACAGGGCTCCCTCAGACAGGGCTCCCTCAGACAGGGCTCCCTCAGACAGGGCTGCCTCCGACAGGGCTGCCTCCGACAGGGCTGCCTCCGACAGGGCTGCCTCCGACAGGGCTGCCTCCGACAGGGCTCCCTCCGACAGGGCTGCCTCCGACAGGGCTGCCTCCGACAGGGCTGCCTCCGACAGGGCTGCCTCCGACAGGGCTGCCTCAGACAGGGCTGCCTCAGACAGGGCTGCCTCAGACAGGGCTGCCTCAGACAGTAGTGCCTCAGACAGTAGTGCCTCAGACAGTAGTGCCTCAGACAGTAGTGCCTCAGACAGTAGTGCCTCAGACAGGGCTGCCTCAGACAGGGCTCCCTCAGACAGGGCTCCCTCAGACAGGGCTGCCTCAGACAGGGCTCCCTCAGACAGGGCTCCCTCAGACAGGGCTGCCTCAGACAGGGCTGCCTCAGACAGGGCTGCCTCCGACAGGGCTGCCTCCGACAGGGCTGCCTCCGACAGGGCTCCCTCCGACAGGGCTGCCTCCGACAGGGCTCCCTCCGACAGGGCTGCCTCAGTGCTGCCTCAGACAGTAGTGCCTCAGACAGTAGTGCCTCAGACAGGGCTGCCTCAGACAGGGCTGCCTCAGACAGGGCTGCCTCAGACAGGGCTGCCTCAGACAGGGCTGCCTCAGACAGGGCTGCCTCAGACAGGGCTGCCTCAGACAGGGCTGCCTCAGACAGGGCTGCCTCAGTGCTCCCTCAGACAGGGCTGCCTCAGACAGGGCTGCCTCAGACAGGGCTGCCTCCGACAGGGCTGCCTCCGACAGGGCTCCCTCCGACAGGGCTCCCTCCGACAGGGCTCCCTCCGACAGGGCTCCCTCCGACAGGGCTCCCTCAGGGCTCCCTCCGACAGGGCTGCCTCAGACAGGGCTGCCTCAGACAGGGCTGCCTCAGACAGGGCTGCCTCAGTGCCTCCGACAGGGCTCCCTCCGACAGGGCTCCCTCCGACAGGGCTCCCTCAGGGCTCCCTCCGACAGGGCTCCCTCCGACAGGGCTCCCTCCGACAGGGCTCCCTCCGACAGGGCTGCCTCAGACAGGGCTCCCTCCGACAGGGCTGCCTCCGACAGGGCTGCCTCCGACAGGGCTGCCTCCGACAGGGCTGCCTCCGACAGGGCTGCCTCAGTGCCTCCGACAGGGCTCCGACAGGGCTGCCTCCGACAGGGCTGCCTCAGACAGGGCTGCCTCCGACAGGGCTCCCTCCGACAGGGCTGCCTCCGACAGGGCTGCCTCCGACAGGGCTGCCTCCGACAGGGCTGCCTCAGTGCCTCCGACAGGGCTGCCTCAGACAGGGCTCCCTCAGACAGGGCTCCCTCAGACAGGGCTGCCTCAGACAGGGCTGCCTCCGACAGGGCTGCCTCCGACAGGGCTGCCTCCGACAGGGCTGCCTCCGACAGGGCTGCCTCCGACAGGGCTGCCTCCGACAGGGCTGCCTCCGACAGGGCTGCCTCAGACAGGGCTGCCTCAGACAGGGCTGCCTCAGACAGGGCTCCCTCAGTGCTCCCTCAGACAGGGCTGCCTCAGACAGGGCTCCCTCAGACAGGGCTCCCTCAGACAGGGCTCCCTCAGACAGGGCTCCCTCAGACAGGGCTCCCTCAGACAGGGCTGCCTCAGACAGGGCTGCCTCAGACAGTGCTGCCTCAGACAGGGCTCCCTCAGACAGGGCTGCCTCAGACAGGGCTGCCTCAGACAGGGCTGCCTCAGACAGGGCTGCCTCAGACAGGGCTGCCTCAGACAGGGCTGCCTCAGACAGGGCTCCCTCAGTGCTCCCTCAGACAGGGCTCCCTCAGACAGTAGTGCCTCAGACAGTGCTGCCTCAGACAGGGCTGCCTCAGACAGGGCTGCCTCAGACAGGGCTGCCTCAGACAGGGCTCCCTCAGTGCCTCAGACAGGGCTCCCTCAGTGCCTCAGACAGGGCTCCCTCAGTGCCTCAGACAGGGCTCCCTCAGACAGTAGTGCCTCAGACAGTAGTGCCTCAGACAGTAGTGCCTCAGACAGTAGTGCCTCAGACAGTAGTGCCTCAGTCCCTCAGACAGGGCTCCCACAGACAGGGCTCCCACAGACAGGGCTCCCACAGACAGGGCTCCCACAGACAGGGCTCCCACAGACAGGGCTCCCACAGACAGGGCTCCCACAGACAGGGCTCCCACAGACAGGGCTCCCACAGACAGGGCTCCCACAGACAGGGCTCCCACAGACAGGGCTCCCACAGACAGGGCTCCCACAGACAGGGCTCCCACAGACAGGGCTCCCACAGACAGTAGTGCCTCAGACAGTAGTGCCTCAGACAGTAGTGCCTCAGACAGTAGTGCCTCAGACAGTAGTACCTCAGACAGTAGTACCTCAGACAGTAGTGCCTCAGACAGTAGTGCCTCAGACAGTAGTGCCTCAGACAGTAGTGCCTCAGACAGTAGTGCCTCAGACAGTAGTACCTCAGACAGTAGTACCTCAGACAGTAGTACCTCAGACAGTAGTACCTCAGACAGTGCTCCCTCAGTCCCTCAGACAGGGCTCCCTCAGACAGGGCTCCCTCAGACAGTAGTGCCTCAGACAGGGCTCCCTCAGACAGGGCTCCCTCAGACAGGGCTCCCTCAGTAGTGCCTCAGACAGTAGTGCCTCAGACAGTAGTGCCTCAGACAGGGCTGCCTCAGACAGGGCTGCCTCAGACAGGGCTGCCTCAGACAGGGCTGCCTCAGACAGGGCTCCCTCAGACAGGGCTCCCTCAGACAGGGCTCCCTCAGACAGGGCTGCCTCAGACAGGGCTCCCTCAGTGCTCCCTCAGACAGTAGTGCCTCAGACAGGGCTCCCTCAGACAGGGCTCCCTCTGACAGGGCTGCCTCAGACAGGGCTGCCTCAGACAGGGCTGCCTCAGACAGGGCTGCCTCAGACAGGGCTGCCTCAGACAGGGCTGCCTCAGACAGGGCTGCCTCAGACAGGGCTGCCTCAGACAGGGCTCCCTCAGACAGTAGTGCCTCAGACAGGGCTCCCTCAGACAGGGCTCCCTCAGACAGTAGTGCCTCAGACAGTAGTGCCTCAGACAGGGGTGCCTCAGACAGGGCTCCCTCAGACAGGGCTCCCTCAGACAGGGCTCCCTCAGACAGGGCTCCCTCAGACAGGGCTACCTCAGACAGTAGTACCTCAGACAGGGCTGCCTCAGACAGTAGTACCTCAGACAGTAGTACCTCAGACAGTAGTGCCTCAGACAGGGCTGCCTCAGACAGGGCTGCCTCAGACAGGGCTGCCTCAGACAGGGCTGCCTCAGACAGGGCTCCCTCAGACAGGGCTCCCTCAGACAGGGCTCCCTCAGACAGGGCTCCCTCAGTGCCTCAGACAGTGCTGCCTCAGACAGTGCTCCCTCAGTGCCTCAGACAGGGCTCCCTCAGACAGGGCTCCCTCAGACAGTGCTGCCTCAGTGCCTCAGACAGGGCTCCCTCAGACAGGGCTCCCTCAGACAGTAGTGCCTCAGACAGTAGTGCCTCAGACAGTAGTGCCTCAGACAGTAGTGCCTCAGACAGTAGTGCCTCAGACAGTGCTCCCTCAGTCCCTCAGACAGGGCTGCCTCAGACAGTAGTGCCTCAGACAGTAGTGCCTCAGTCCCTCAGACAGGGCTCCCTCAGACAGGGCTCCCTCAGACAGGGCTCCCTCAGTAGTGCCTCAGACAGTAGTGCCTCAGACAGGGCTGCCTCAGACAGGGCTGCCTCAGACAGGGCTGCCTCAGACAGGGCTGCCTCAGACAGGGCTGCCTC
Source organism: Hemiscyllium ocellatum (assembly GCF_020745735.1). Classification (NCBI taxonomy): domain Eukaryota; kingdom Metazoa; phylum Chordata; class Chondrichthyes; order Orectolobiformes; family Hemiscylliidae; genus Hemiscyllium; species Hemiscyllium ocellatum. The sequence continues at coordinate 60,575 of NW_026869274.1, read as the reverse complement.
AGACAGGGCTGCCTCAGTGCTCCCTCAGACAGTAGTGCCTCAGACAGGGCTGCCTCAGACAGGGCTGCCTCAGACAGGGCTGCCTCAGACAGGGCTGCCTCAGACAGGGCTGCCTCAGACAGGGCTCCCTCAGACAGGGCTCCCTCAGACAGGGCTCCCTGAGGGCTCCCTCAGACAGTAGTGCCTCAGTAGTGCCTCAGACAGGGCTGCCTCAGACAGGGCTGCCTCAGACAGGGCTGCCTCAGACAGGGCTCCCTCAGACAGGGCTCCCTCAGACAGGGCTCCCTCAGACAGGGCTCCCTCAGACAGGGCTCCCTCAGGGCTGCCTCAGACAGGGCTGCCTCAGACAGGGCTCCCTCACACAGGGCTGCCTCACACAGGGCTGCCTCACACAGGGCTGCCTCACACAGGGCTGCCTCACACAGGGCTGCCTCACACAGGGCTGCCTCACACAGGGCTCCCTCACACAGGGCTCCCTCACACAGGGCTCCCTCACACAGGGCTCCCTCAGACAGGGCTCCCTCAGGGCTCCCTCAGACAGGGCTGCCTCAGACAGGGCTGCCTCAGACAGGGCTGCCTCAGACAGGGCTGCCTCAGTGCTCCCTCAGACAGGGCTGCCTCAGACAGGGCTGCCTCAGACAGGGCTGCCTCAGACAGGGCTGCCTCAGACAGGGCTGCCTCAGACAGGGCTCCCTCAGACAGGGCTGCCTCAGACAGGGCTGCCTCAGACAGGGCTGCCTCAGACAGGGCTGCCTCAGACAGGGCTGCCTCAGTGCTCCCTCAGACAGGGCTGCCTCAGACAGGGCTGCCTCAGACAGGGCTGCCTCAGACAGGGCTGCCTCAGACAGGGCTCCCTCAGACAGGGCTGCCTCAGACAGGGCTGCCTCAGACAGGGCTGCCTCAGACAGGGCTGCCTCAGACAGGGCTCCCTCAGACAGGGCTCCCTCAGACAGGGCTCCCTCAGACAGGGCTGCCTCAGACAGGGCTGCCTCAGACAGGGCTGCCTCAGACAGGGCTGCCTCAGACAGGGCTGCCTCAGACAGGGCTCCCTCAGACAGGGCTGCCTCAGACAGGGCTGCCTCACACAGGGCTGCCTCACACAGGGCTGCCTCAGACAGGGCTCCCTCAGTGCTCCCTCAGACAGGGCTCCCTCAGACAGGGCTCCCTCAGACAGGGCTGCCTCAGACAGGGCTGCCTCAGACAGGGCTGCCTCAGACAGGGCTCCCTCAGACAGGGCTCCCTCAGACAGGGCTGCCTCAGACAGGGCTGCCTCACACAGGGCTGCCTCACACAGGGCTGCCTCACACAGGGCTGCCTCAGACAGGGCTCCCTCAGTGCTCCCTCAGACAGGGCTCCCTCAGACAGGGCTCCCTCAGACAGGGCTCCCTCAGACAGGGCTCCCTCAGGGCTCCCTCAGACAGGGCTGCCTCAGACAGGGCTGCCTCAGACAGGGCTGCCTCAGACAGGGCTGCCTCAGACAGGGCTGCCTCAGACAGGGCTGCCTCAGACAGTAGTGCCTCAGACAGTAGTGCCTCAGACAGTAGTGCCTCAGACAGTAGTGCCTCAGACAGGGCTGCCTCAGACAGGGCTGCCTCAGACAGGGCTGCCTCAGACAGGGCTGCCTCAGACAGGGCTCCCTCAGACAGGGCTGCCTCAGACAGGGCTGCCTCAGACAGGGCTGCCTCAGACAGGGCTGCCTCAGACAGGGCTGCCTCAGACAGGGCTGCCTCAGACAGGGCTCCCTCAGTGCTCCCTCAGACAGGGCTGCCTCAGACAGGGCTCCCTCAGACAGGGCTCCCTCAGACAGGGCTGCCTCAGACAGGGCTGCCTCCGACAGGGCTGCCTCAGACAGGGCTGCCTCCGACAGGGCTGCCTCCGACAGGGCTGCCTCAGTCCCTCCGACAGGGCTCCCTCCGACAGGGCTGCCTCAGACAGGGCTGCCTCAGACAGGGCTGCCTCAGACAGGGCTGCCTCAGACAGGGCTGCCTCAGTGCCTCCGACAGGGCTCCCTCCGACAGGGCTCCCTCCGACAGGGCTCCCTCCGACAGGGCTCCCTCAGGGCTGCCTCCGACAGGGCTCCGACAGGGCTGCCTCCGACAGGGCTGCCTCCGACAGGGCTCCCTCCGACAGGGCTCCCTCCGACAGGGCTCCCTCCGACAGGGCTCCCTCCGACAGGGCTCCCTCCGACAGGGCTCCCTCCGACAGGGCTGCCTCAGACAGGGCTCCCTCAGACAGGGCTCCCTCAGACAGGGCTCCCTCAGACAGGGCTCCCTCAGACAGGGCTCCCTCAGACAGGGCTCCCTCAGTGCTCCCTCAGACAGGGCTGCCTCCGACAGGGCTGCCTCCGTGCCTCCGACAGGGCTCCGACAGGGCTGCCTCCGACAGGGCTGCCTCCGACAGGGCTGCCTCCGACAGGGCTGCCTCAGACAGGGCTGCCTCCGACAGGGCTGCCTCCGACAGGGCTGCCTCAGGGCTGCCTCAGACAGGGCTGCCTCAGACAGGGCTGCCTCAGACAGGGCTGCCTCAGACAGGGCTGCCTCAGTGCCTCCGACAGGGCTCCCTCCGACAGGGCTCCCTCCGACAGGGCTCCCTCCGACAGGGCTCCCTCCGACAGGGCTCCCTCCGACAGGGCTCCCTCCGACAGGGCTCCCTCCGACAGGGCTCCCTCCGACAGGGCTCCCTCAGGGCTGCCTCCGACAGGGCTGCCTCCGACAGGGCTGCCTCCGACAGGGCTGCCTCAGACAGGGCTGCCTCCGACAGGGCTGCCTCAGACAGGGCTCCCTCAGACAGGGCTGCCTCAGACAGGGCTCCCTCAGACAGGGCTCCCTCAGACAGGGCTGCCTCAGACAGGGCTCCCTCAGACAGGGCTCCCTCAGGGCTGCCTCCGACAGGGCTGCCTCAGTCCCTCCGACAGGGCTCCCTCCGACAGGGCTGCCTCCGACAGGGCTGCCTCCGACAGGGCTGCCTCCGACAGGGCTGCCTCCGACAGGGCTGCCTCCGACAGGGCTGCCTCCGACAGGGCTGCCTCAGACAGGGCTGCCTCAGACAGGGCTGCCTCCGACAGGGCTGCCTCCGACAGGGCTGCCTCCGACAGGGCTGCCTCCGACAGGGCTGCCTCCGACAGGGCTGCCTCCGACAGGGCTCCCTCAGACAGGGCTCCCTCAGACAGGGCTCCCTCAGACAGGGCTCCCTCAGGGCTGCCTCCGACAGGGCTGCCTCAGTCCCTCCGACAGGGCTCCCTCCGACAGGGCTGCCTCCGACAGGGCTGCCTCCGACAGGGCTGCCTCCGACAGGGCTGCCTCCGACAGGGCTGCCTCCGACAGGGCTGCCTCCGACAGGGCTGCCTCCGACAGGGCTGCCTCCGACAGGGCTGCCTCCGACAGGGCTGCCTCAGTGCCTCCGACAGGGCTCCCTCCGACAGGGCTCCCTCCGACAGGGCTGCCTCCGACAGGGCTGCCTCCGACAGGGCTGCCTCCGACAGGGCTGCCTCCGACAGGGCTGCCTCAGACAGGGCTCCCTCAGGGCTCCCTCCGACAGGGCTCCCTCCGACAGGGCTGCCTCCGACAGGGCTGCCTCCGACAGGGCTGCCTCAGACAGGGCTGCCTCAGACAGGGCTGCCTCAGACAGGGCTGCCTCAGACAGGGCTGCCTCAGACAGGGCTGCCTCAGACAGGGCTCCCTCAGACAGGGCTCCCTCAGGGCTGCCTCCGACAGGGCTGCCTCCGACAGGGCTGCCTCCGACAGGGCTGCCTCCGACAGGGCTGCCTCCGACAGGGCTGCCTCAGTGCCTCCGACAGGGCTCCCTCCGACAGGGCTGCCTCCGACAGGGCTGCCTCCGACAGGGCTGCCTCCGACAGGGCTGCCTCCGACAGGGCTGCCTCCGACAGGGCTGCCTCCGACAGGGCTGCCTCCGACAGGGCTGCCTCCGACAGGGCTCCCTCCGACAGGGCTCCCTCCGACAGGGCTCCCTCCGACAGGGCTCCCTCCGACAGGGCTGCCTCCGACAGGGCTGCCTCCGACAGGGCTGCCTCCGACAGGGCTGCCTCCGACAGGGCTGCCTCAGACAGGGCTGCCTCCGACAGGGCTGCCTCCGACAGGGCTGCCTCAGACAGGGCTGCCTCAGACAGGGCTGCCTCAGACAGGGCTGCCTCAGTGCCTCAGACAGGGCTGCCTCAGTGCCTCAGACAGGGCTGCCTCAGTGCCTCAGACAGGGCTGCCTCAGTGCCTCAGACAGGGCTGCCTCAGTGCCTCAGACAGGGCTGCCTCAGTGCCTCAGACAGGGCTGCCTCAGTGCCTCAGACAGTGCTGCCTCAGTACCTCAGACAGTGCTGCCTCAGTACCTCAGACAGTGCTGCCTCAGTGCCGCCTCAGACAGTGCCCCCTCAGACAGTGCCCCCTCAGACAGTGCCCCCTCAGACAGTGCCCCCTCAGACAGTGCCCCCTCAGACAGTGCCCCCTCAGACAGTGCCCCCTCAGACAGTGCCCCCTCAGACAGTGCCCCCTCAGACAGTGCCCCCTCAGTACCTCAGAATGTGCCCCCTCAATACCTCAGATAGTGCTCCCTCAGTACCTCAGAAAATACCCCCTAAATATCAAAGAAAGCACCACTTTGTTGTGTTTAACCCCCAATGCCCCTCAGACAGTAGCTCCACAAAACATTCACACCCTCAACACTTCAGGGCTCTGCCCAGCTCCCCCCTCAGACTGTGTTCAAACCCCTTCAGACGGTAAGGACCCACATCCACCCCTGTCCAAGATTGGAGCCCATGTTCCCAGAAGATGACTTGTCTCTCTGGATTAATTTTAGAATTCCCACAGTGTAGAAGCAAGCCAATCCGTCCATTGGGCCCACTCTGACTGTCTGAACAGCATCCCACCCAGACTCACATCCTCCACTCTATTCCTGTAATGCTGCATTTCCCATGGCATCTTTGGACTGAGAGAGGAAAGTGGAGCACCCGGAGGAAACCCGCACAGATACAGAGAGAATGTGTAAACTCTACACAGACAGTCACCGGGAGTTAGAATCAAACCACTGAGGCACCGTGCTGTCCTCTCTCCCTGGATGTCATCTCATCTAACCTTTCACTAAGCAGTCTCCCATGTGAAAACATCTCATCTGTCTCCTTGGTCATCCCTTCAAAAGCTCCATCAAGTTGGACACACCATTTCCACAAACAAAGCCAAGCTGACCATCCCTAATCAATTCTTGCTTTTCCAAATGTATGTAAGTTGTCTCTCAGAATGCCCTCCAACAGCTGACCCACCACTGCCATCAGGCGCACAGCTCCATAGTACAATGGCTGTACCTTGCAGCCTTACTTCAATAATGGCCCATCATTAACCACCCTCCAGTCTTCAGGCACCTCACCCGTTGTCACTGATCGGTCCATCTGACAAGGCCATCTCTATCCTTCTGTAACCTAAGGCTATCCTCCTCAGTATTTATCACCCAACCAATCTTCATATCATTCATGAGCCCAATGATTAACCATCCACCATTCAAACCTACATCTTTTCTATCAGCCACATCAGCAAGACCCCAACAGTGAGACATGAACGGACAGAGATTTCTCATTGGGCCGTCACTGTCTGCTTCCTGCCACTCAGCATTCTGCGCCAAATTCCTTGGATCTGGAGTTTTTATGTTCACTATCGGTTTCCGGTATGGATCCTGATAAAAGCCTCACTGACCTCCAAGCAGGCGACAGGAAAGTATTGCCCTTATTTACACACCTGGTCACCTCCTTAAACAGTGCGATCCCATTGGTCAGACCTGACCTCCCCTTAACAGAACCATTCTGACTGTTCTTCCTGAACTCCAGTCTCTTTAAATGCTGATTAATTCTATCTCCCAAACTTGCTTCCAACAGACGTCCCACCCACGATATTAGCCTGACCGGCCTGGAGCTGCCTGGTATATCCCATGCTCCTTCTTGAATAACAGTACCACATGGTCAGTCTGCAGACAACTCTCCTGTGGCCAGAGGGGATTTGAAAATGTTTGCTCGTGTACCTGCTACTTCCTCCATCACCTCATTCGGTAAACTGAGATACATTTCCCCCGTCTTTGGAGATTTATTGGGTTGTAAGAAGGCCAGACCACTCAGAACCATCTCTCTATATATATATGCTAATTCATTTAATTGTATCACAGAGCATCTCCACGATTTATTATCAACCCTGTCTCAATGAGCACTGACAAAATGCATCCATTCACTACACCCTCTGGGTCCATGCACAAACTCTCACTGTCTTCCACAACCTACTCTTTCTCTCATTATCAATTCACCCTTAATGTCACTGTAAGGAACTTTCAGGTTTTTATTTCCACTCTTAGCCCTCCTCTCTCCCAGGCAATTACCCTGCGATACGGTTTGGAGGAGTGTTGGATGTCATTCTGGAAGTGGATGAGCATTGGGAAGCTCAGAAATAAGGAACACACGCCTGTGCTGCGTGTGGGGCAGTGGGATCCATTTGGGATGAGCAGACGGAAGCTGAGGAATAAACCTCAGCCCTGCAGCATGAAAATATCCCTTTGAGCTGGCAGGTCAGTCACGTGAAACGAACCCTCCAACCCTGGGAAAAGAGGATGTAACCTCTTCAAGTTCAAAAACTAAATGAAGACGGTCTGTTTGAACACAGTCTCTGGAATCTGGACACGGGAATCATTGCTGAGCAGGGTCTGTAGGACGCAGAAGCAGCAATGTACTGAACAATTCCCGATATTCCTTGTAGACCACAAGACATGGGAGCAGAAATTAGGCCATTCAGCCCATCTGACAGTGTGGCACTCACTCAGTACTGACTCTCTTACAATGCAGGTATCCCCCAGCCTGATGCGCTGACAGTGCAGCACTCCCTCAGTACTGACCCTCTGACAATGCTGCACTCCCTCCAAACTGACCCTCTGACAATGCTGCACTCCCTCCAAACTGACCCTCTGACAATGCTGCACTCCCTCCAAACTGACCCTCTGACAATGCTGCACTCCCTCAGTACTGACCGTCTGACAGTCCAGCACTCCCTCAGTACTGACCCTCTGACACTCCAGCACTCCCTCAGTACTGACCCTCTGACAGTGCAGCTCTCCCACAGTTCAGACCCTCTGACAGTGCAGCTCTCCCACAGTTCAGACCCTCTGACAGTGCAGCAATTCATCAGTAATGAACCTCTGAGTGTAGCACTCTCTGGACTGATCCTCTTACAATGCAGCATTCCCTCAATACTGACCCTCTGACAGTGCGGCACTCCCACAGTACTGACCGTTTGATAGTGTAGCACTTTCTCTGTACTGACCCTCTCACAGTGCAGCTCTCCATCAGTACTGATCCTCTGACACTGCAGCACTCCCTCAGTACTGACCCTCTGACAGTGCAGCACTCCCTCAGAACTGACACACTGACCGTGTCGCACTCTCTCAGTAATGACCCTTTGACAGTCCATCACCCTCTCAGTACTGACCCTCTGACAATGCAGCTCTCCCTCAGTACTGACCCTCCAACAGTGCAGCATTCCCTCAGTACTGACCCTCCGACAGTGCAGCTCTCCCTCAGTACTGACCCACTGACAGTGCAGCACGCCCTCAGTACTGACCCTCTGACTGTGCTGCACTCCGTCCATACTGACCCTCTGACTGTGCTGCACTCCCTCCACACTGATCCTCTGACAATGCTGCACTCCCTCCACACTGATCCTCTGACAATGGTGCAATCCCTCCATATTGACCCTCTGACAGTCCAGCCCTCCCTCAGTACTGACCCTCTGACAGTGCTGCACTCCCTCAGTACTGACCCTCTGACAGTGCTGCAATGCCTTAGTACTGACCCTCCAACAGTGCAGCACTCCCATGGTTCAGAACCTCTGACAGTGCAGCAATTCATCAGTACAGACCCTCTGACAGTGCAGTATTACATCAGTACTGAACCTCTGAGTGTTGCACTCTCTCTGGACTGACCCTCCGACAGTGCAGCATTCCCTCAATACTGACCCTCTCTCAGTGCAGCACTCCCTCAGTACTGATCCTCTGACAATGCTGCACTCCCTCCATACTGACTCTCTGACATTGCAGCACTCCTTCCACACTGACCATCTGACAGTGCAGCCCTCCCTCAGTACTGACCCTCTGACAGTGCAGCCCTCCCTCAGTACTGACCCTCTGACAGTGCAGCCCTCCCTCAGTACTGACCCTCTGACAGTGCAGCCCTCCCTCAGTACTGACCCTCTGACACTACTGCACTCCCTCCACACTGACCCTCTGACACTACTGCACTCCCTCCACACTGACCCTCTGACACTACTGCACTCCCTCCACACTGACCCCCTGACAATCTGCACTCCCTCCACACTGACCCTCTGACAGTGCAGCACTGCCTCAGTACTGACCCTCTGAAACACCACTCCCTCAGAACTGACACACTGACCGTGTAGCGCTCCCTCAGTCATGACCCTTTGACAGTCCATCACCCTCTCAGCACTGACCCTCTGGCAATGCGGCAATTACTCAGTACTGACTGTCTGACACACAGTGTGGCGCTCCATCAGTACTGACCCCCTCACAGCGCGGTGATCCCTCAGTACTAACCACCTCAGAGTGTGGCGCTCCATCAGTAGTAACCCTCTCACAGTGCGACACTCTGACAGCATGGCCATCCATTAGCACTGACCCTCAGAGAGTGCGCACTTCATCACTACTGACTCTCTCACTGCATAACAATCCCCCGTCCTGACTCTCTGACAATGCTGCACTCCCTCCATACTGACCCCCTGACAGTGCTGCACTCCCTCCACACTGATCCTCTGTCAATGCTGCGCTCCCTCCACACTGATCCTCCGACAATGCTGCACTCCCCCCACACTGACCCCCTGACAATGCTGCGCTCCCTCCACTCTGACCATGCTGCACTCCCTCCACACTGACCCTCTGACAATGCTGCACTCCCTCCACACTGATCCTCTGATAGTGATGCACTCCCTCAGTACTGACTCTCTGACAGTGTGGAAGTGACCCTGTACTGACCCTCCGACAGTGTGGCCCAATCTCATGAAAATACCTCTGACAGTGCAGCTCTACCTCAGAACTGACTCTGACAGTGCAGCTCTCCTTCCGTACTGACCCTCTGACAGTGCAGCACTCCCTCAGTACTGAACTTTGGATAGTGCATGCTCCCTCAGTACTGACCCTCTGACAGTACAGCATTCCCTCAGTGTTGACCCTCCGATAGTGCAGCACTACCTCATTATTGACCCTCCGACAGTGCAGCACTCCCTCAGTACTGACCCTCCGACAGTGCAGCACTGCCTCAGTACTGACCCTCTTTTTTCTATTTCATGTAGTGTTGTGGAAATTTAGAATCATAGGGTTTGCAGATTCTGAGGAAGCATGAGCGAGACACACAGTCCAAGCCCTGTCTGAAACTCTCTGTAATAGACTATTCAGAGGCACAGAGTCACAGAGATATACAGCTTGGAAACTGTCCTTCCTGTCCAACGCGACCATACCAACCAGATATTCTCATCTCATTTCATTCCATTTGCTAGCACTTGGCTGATATCCCTCTAAACCCTTCCTATTCACATACTCATCCTGATGGCTTTTAAATGTCACCATCGGTCCAGCCCCCATCATTTCCTCTGGCAGCTACCTGCATGCCCTTGAATAAGTGCTCAAACATTCATACTGTCGATACAATCTCCAATAAACACCAACCTACGAAAGGCTATCAATGTCATCTTCAACCCACCCTTTGCTTCTTCGTTATGCTGATTGCAGCACAGGTACAGAAACAGTCTTAGTGACCATCCACCGTCACCCTGTAATAAACTTATTTTCAAATGGGGCTTGCATGTGATTCCCACCCCCTCTAATAGTTACCTGGAAGGTGGGGGTGAGCTGTACTCTCCTTACTGCAGTCCTTGGGTGTCCCACAGTGATGTCAGGGAGGGAGCTCCAGGATTTTGGCCTGAATCACGTAAAGAGCTCTCTTCCTGGAGTGCCTTTTTAAAGTTGGGAAGTTAGTATAGACCAGGAGGACCCGAGAGCTGCTGTCCTGTCAGAGAGAGAGGCCTGGTGGGTGACACACCTCAGGTGAGGGGCGAGGTTGAGAAGCTGGGGCCTTCATGGTAATTTCAGACATGATAGAGATTGAGCCAACAGTGTTGGCATCACGAACCAGTTAGCTGAGGTAACTGACCCCCCTTTGTAGCCGAGGGGTTCAATCCCTTGAACAGAGCAAGCTTGAGAATTCAACACTAAAACCAATCTGTACGGACCCGCTGGAGACCTGAAACATCAATACAGAGATTGCTGAAGAAGCTAAGCATGTCCAGCAGCATCTCTGATGGGAGAGGGAGAAAGAGACAGACAGAGTTCACCTTTCAATCCAGTGATTTCTGCGGGAAAGCTCCTTCAGAACAGACCGTTTTGAGGAAGGGTCACTTGAAATGTGAATTGTTCCTCTCTCCCCTCACCGTTGCTGCTGAATATCCCCAGCCATCTGTTTGCTTGAGAATTTGATCTGACCTGATCCAAGCGTCACTGAGTCATTCAGTCTGTGCTCAATGCCCTGAGGCTGCTTCTGCTGAAAGTTGACAAACAGGTTTACGAGGTGTTCTGGGGATAAACATACTGGGGTGCAAATGTGTTGCTGGTCAAAGCACAGCAGGTTAGGCAGCATCTCAGGAATAGAGAATTCGACGTTTCGAGCATAAGCCCTTCATCAGGAATAGGAGAGAGAGAGCCAAGCAGGCTAAGATAAAAGGTAGGGAGGAGGGACTAGGGGGAGGGGCGATGGAGGTGGGATAGGTGGAAGGAGGTCAAGGTGAGGGTGATAGGCCGGAGTGGGGTGGGGGCGGAGAGGTCAGGAAGAGGATTGCAGGTTAGGAGGGCGGTGCTGAGTTGAGGGAACCGACTGAGACAAGGTGGGGGGAGGGGAAATGAGGAAACTGGAGAAATCTGAATTCATACCTTGTGGTTGGAGGGTTCCCAGGCGGAAGATGAGGCGCTCCTCCTCCAGCCGTCGTGTAGTTGTGTTCTGCCGGTGGAGGAGTCCAAGGACCTGCATGTCCTCGGTGGAGTGGGAGGGGGAGTTAAAGTGTTGAGCCACAGGGTGATTGGGTTGGTTGGTTCGGGCGGCCCGGAGGTGTTCTCTGAAGCGTTCCGCAAGTAAGCGGCCTGTCTCACCAAAATAGAGGAGGCCACATCGGGTGCAGCGGATGCAATAGATGATGTGTGTGGAGGTACAGGTGAACTTGTGGCGGATATGGAAGGATCCCTTGGGGCCTTGGAGGGAAGTGAGTGTGGAGGTGTGGGCGCAAGTTTTACATTTCCTGCGGTTGCAGGGGAAGGTGCCGGGGGTGGAGGTTGGGTTGGTGGGGGGTGTGGATCTGACGAGGGAGTCACGAAGGGAGTGGTCCTTGCGGAACGCTGATAGGGGAGGGGAGGGAAATATATCCTTGGTGGTGGGGTCCGTTTGGAGGTGGCGGAAATGGCGGCGGATGATACGTTGTATGCGGAGGTTGGTGGGGTGGTAGGTGAGAAAATGATGCGTTGTATGCGGAGGTTGGTGATGATACGTTGTATGCGGAGGTTGGTGATGATACGTTGTATGCAGAGGTTGGTGATGATACGTTGTATGCAGAGGTTGGTGATGATACGTTGTATGCAGAGGTTGGTGATGATACGTTGTATGCAGAGGTTGGTGATGATACGTTGTATGCAGAGGTTGGTGATGATACGTTGTATGCAGAGGTTGGTGATGATACGTTGTATGCAGAGGTTGGTGATGATACGTTGTATGCAGAGGTTGGTGATGATACGTTGTATGCAGAGGTTGGTGATGATACGTTGTATGCAGAGGTTGGTGATGATACGTTGTATGCGGAGGTTGGTGATGATACGTTGTATGCAGAGGTTGGTGATGATACGTTGTATGCGGAGGTTGGTGATGATACGTTGTATGCGGAGGTTGGTGATGATACGTTGTATGCAGAGGTTGGTGATGATACGTTGTATGCAGAGGTTGGTGATGATACGTTGTATGCGGAGGTTGGTGATGATACGTTGTATGCAGAGGTTGGTGATGATACGTTGTATGCAGAGGTTGGTGATGATACGTTGTATGCGGAGGTTGGTGATGATACGTTGTATGCAGAGGTTGGTGATGATACGTTGTATGCGGAGGTTGGTGGCTCTCTCTCTCCTATTCCTGATGAAGGGCTTATGCTCGAAACGTCGAATTCTCTATTCCTGAGATGCTGCCTAACCTGCTGTGCTTTGACCAGCAACACATTTGCAGCTGTGATCTCCAGCATCTGCAGACCTCATTTTTTACTTAAACATACTGGGGGATGGTTTCTAAGGTATTGAGGGAGCCCTACCTGTCAGTACAGGGTGCAGATGGTCGAAAGGTACAGATATACTTCATGGAACACAGAACAGTACAGCACAGAACAGGCCCTTCAGCCCACCATGTTGTGCCGACCATTGATCCTTATGGAACGTAAACCTAATGTACAAACCCTCAAATGTCTGTGACCATATGCATTCCCAGCAGTCTCTTAAATATCCCCAATGACCTCGCTTCCACAACTGCTGCTAGCAACGCATTCCATGCTCTCACAACTCTCTGTGTAAAGAACCCGCCTCTGACATCCCCTCTATACTTTCCTCCAACCAGCTTAAAACTACGACCCCTCGTGTTAACAATTTCTGCCCTGGGAAAAATTCTCTGTGTGGGTGGTAGTGAGGGTCAGGCTGGGGGCGGCGAGTGGGTGGTAGTGAGGGTCAGGCTGGGGCGGCGAGTGGACGGCAGTGAGGGTCAGGCTGGGGGCGGTGTGTGGGTGGTAATGAGGGTCAGGCTGGGTGCAGTGTGTGGGTGGGAGTGAGGGTCATGATGGGGGCGGTGTGTGGGTGGCAGTGAGGGTCAGGCTGGGGGCGGTGTGTGGGTGGTAGTGAGGGTCAGGCTGGGGGCGGTGTGTGGGTGGCAGTGAGGGCCCAGCTTGGTGCGGTGTGTGGGTGGTAGTGAGGGTCAGGCTGGGTGCGGTGTGTGGGTGGGAGTGAGGGTCAGGCTGGGTGCGGTGTGTGGGTGGTAGTGAGGGTCAGGTTGGGTGCGGTGTGTGGGTAGTAGAGAGGGTCAGGCTCGGGACGGTGTGTGGGTGGTAATGAGGGCTAGGCTGGGGGCGGTGTGTGGGTGGTAGTGAGGGGCAGGCTGGAGCGGTGTGTGGGTGGTAGTGAGGGGCAGGCTGGGTGCGGTGTGTGTGGGGTAGTGAGGTCAGTCTGGGTGCGGTGTGTGGGTGGTAGTGAGTGTCAGGCTGGGAGCGGTGTGTGGGTGGCAGTGAGGGTCAGGATGGGGGCGGTGTGTGGGTGGCAGTGAGGGTCAGGCTGGGTGCGGTGTGTGGGTGGCGGTGAGGGTCAGGCTGGGTTCGGTGTGTGGGTGGTAGTGAGGGTCAGGCTGGGGGCGGTGTGTGGGTGGTAGTGAGAGGTCAGGCTGGGTGCGGTGTGTGTGTGGCAGTGAGGGTCAGGCTGGGGGCGGTGAGTGGGTGGCAGAGAGGGTCAGGCTGGGTTCCTTGTGTGGGTGGTCGTGAGGGTCAGGCTGGGTGCAGTGTGTGGGTGGCAGTGAGGGTCAGGCTGGGGGCGGTGTGTGGGTGGCAGTGAGGGTCAGGCTGGGGGCGGTGTGTGGGTGGCAGTGAGGGTCAGGCTGGGAGCGGTGTGTGGGTGGCAGTGAGGGTCAGGCTGGGGGCGGTGTGTGGGTGGCAGTGAGGGTCAGGCTGGGTGCGGTGTGTGGGTGGCGGTGAGGGGCAGGCTGGGTTCGGTGTGTGGGTGGTAGTGAGGGTCAGGCTGGGGGCGGTGTGTGGGTGGTAGTGAGAGGTCAGGCTGGGTGCGGTGTGTGTGTGGCAGTGAGGGTCAGGCTGGGGGCGGTGAGTGGGTGGCAGAGAGGGTCAGGCTGGGTTCCTTGTGTGGGTGGTCGTGAGGGTCAGGCTGGGTGCAGTGTGTGGGTGGCAGTGAGGGTCAGGCTGGGGGCGGTGTGTGGGTGGCAGTGAGGGTCAGGCTGGGGGCGGTGTGTGGGTGGCAGTGAGGGTCAGGCTGGGGGCGGTGTGTGGGTGGCAGTGAGGGTCAGGCTGTGGCGGTGTGTGGGTGGTAGTGAGGGTCAGGCTGGGTGCGGTGTGTGTACGGCGGTGAGGGTCAGGCTGGGGGCGGTGTGTGGGTGGTAGTGAGGGTCAGGCTGGGAGCGGTGTGTGGGTGGCAGTGAGAGTCAGGCTGGGGGCGGTGTGTGGGTGGTAGTGAGGATCAGGCTGGGTGCTGTGTGTGGACGGCAATGAGGGTCAGGCTGGGTGCGGTGAGTGGACGGCAATGAGGGTCAGGCTGGGTGCGGTGTGTGGGTGGCGGTGAGGGTCAGGCTGGGTGCGGTGTGTGTACGGCGGTGAGGGTCAGGATGGGGGCGGTGTGTGGGTGGCAGTGAGGGTCAGGCTGGGTGCGGTGTGTGGGTGGCGGTGAGGGGCAGGCTGGGTTCGGTGTGTGGGTGGTAGTGAGGGTCAGGCTGGGGGCGGTGTGTGGGTGGTAGTGAGAGGTCAGGCTGGGTGCGGTGTGTGGGTGGCAGTGAGGGTCAGGCTGGGGGCGGTGAGTGGGTGGCAGTGAGGGTCAGGCTGGGTTCCTTGTGTGGGTGGTCGTGAGGGTCAGGCTGGGTGCGGTGTGTGGGTGGTAGTGAGGGTCAGGCTGGGGGCAGTGTGTGGGTGGCAGTGAGGGTCAGGCTGGGGGCAGTGTGTGGGTGGCAGTGAGGGTCAGGCTGGGGGCGGTGTGTGGGTGGCAGTGAGGGTCAGGCTGGGTGCGGTGTGTGGGTGGTAGCGAGGGTCAGGCTGTGGCGGTGTGTGGGTGGTAGTGAGGGTCAGGCTGGGTGCGGTGTGTGTACGGCGGTGAGGGTCAGGCTGGGGGCGGTGTGTGGGTGGTAGTGAGGGTCAGGCTGGGTGCGGTGTGTGGGTAGCGGTGAGGGTCAGGCTGGGAGCGTTGTGTGGACGGCGGTGAGGGTCAGGCTGTGGGCGGTATGTTATTGGTGGTGAGGGTCAGGCTGGGTGCGTTGTGTGGGTGGCAGTGAGGGTCAGGCTGGGGACGGTGTGTGGGTGGTAGTGAGGGTCAGGCTGGGTGCGGTGTGTGGGTGGCAGTGAGTGTCAGGCTGGGTGCGGTGTGCGGATGGCAGTGAGGGTCAGGCTGCGTGCGGTGTGTGGGTGGTAGTGAGGGTCAGGATGGGTGCAGTGTGCGGATGGCAGTGAGGGTCAGGCTGGGTGCTGTGTGTGGGTGGTAGTGAGGGTCAGGCTGGGTGCGGTGTTTGGGTGGTAGTGAGGGTCAGGCTGGGTGCGGTGTGTGGGTGGTAGTGAGGGTCAGGCTGGGGGCGGTGTGTGGGTAGCAGTGAGGGTCAGGCTGTGGGCGGTGTGTGGGTGGCAGTGAGGGTCAGGCTGGGGGTGGTGTGTGGGTGGTAGTGAGTGTCAGGCTGGGGGCGGTGTGTGGGTAGCGGTGAGGGTCAGGCTGGGTGCGGTGTGTGGACGGTAGTGAGGGTCAGGCTGGGTGCGGTGTGTGGGTGGTAGTGAGGGTCAGGCTGGGGGCAGTGTGTGGGTGGTAGTGAGGGTCAGGCTGGGTGCGGTGCGTGGGTGGTAGTGAGGGTCAGGATAGGGGCCGTGTGTGGGTGGTATTGAGGGTCAGGCTGAGCAATCCACAGCAATGAATTCCACAGGCCCACCTCTGTCTGGGTGAAGAAATGTCTCCGCATTTCTGTTCTGAATTGACCCCCTCTAATTCTAAGGCTGTGTCCACGGGTCCTAGTCTCCTCGCCTAACAGAAACAATTTCCTAGTATCCACCCTTTCCAAGCCATGTGGCCTGTCATATCCCTATATTAATTGTCTCGAGGTTTACAGCACAGAAAAAGGCTCTGTGGGCCGTTGAGTCTATTTCAGTAAAGAAAACTATCACCAAACTATCCTAATCCATTTTCCAATACACAGTCATTCGCATCATCTATCATGGCATCGCAAGCATGCACCTAAATACATCTTAAATGTTTTCGGGATTTCTGTGTCTCCCACCCTGACAGACAGTGAGGTTTAGTGCAACTGTTGCTCGATGATGCCATCACCCACAGGAACACAGAGCAGCTGGGTCTGTGCAAACCAGAGATCACCCACACATTGGGGAAGATGGCAGGTTCCCTGAGAGAGGGGGGACAGGAGATTTACCAGGATGGTACAAGGAATGGGGGATTTTAGTAGTGTGTTTTGGATTTTTTTTTATACTATTCATTTTTATGATATTGGTGATTTTAATACTTAGAGAATATCCATCTACAATAGATGGACTCTCCTTTCTAACCTCTCCCCTTGCCTGGGCTGTGGTAACCTTCAGGTTAAACACACCACCAGCCATCTCTCCCTAATGAGAGAGCAGCCCTATGGTCTGGGAGGACAATGCTGCCTTTCCCTTTTACACAGTGATGTCACTGTACCCCGGGGGTGGGGAGAGGGAATGCTGAAGGTGGGGGATGGGACACCACTCAGGCACAGTGCTTTGTCCTGGAGGATGTTCACTTTCTTTAATATTGTTGGGGGCTGCACTGATGCAGGCAAGTGGGGAATGTTCAAACACAATCCTGATGTGTACCTTATAGGGAGCAAACAGACATTGGGGAATCAGGGGTTTGGGGAAACTGAGGTTGTTCTCCTTGTAGCAGAGGAAATTGTGGCTGCCCTGTGACAGAGGGGTTTACAGAAATTATACATTAGAATAATCAACCTTACACTCAACAGCTCATCATAAACTGTTGACAAGACATATATGAAAGACTTGGAGGGAGATCTATTGACAGGATGGTTTGATTCAAAGGAGAACTTTTATGCATCAAATAGGAATGAGCTGGAACACAATACTCACAACTAAATGCAAATATCCAGGTCCTGATGAATTGAGTAATTCTGTCAGAGTTTGGTGTTACAAATACTGAGGTTACCATCTGAATGTCCACCTGTAATACAAGTTTATAAAATCCGTCACTGTCAGATCAGGTTAGAAACCCGCACCATCCCCTCCTCCTGGCCCAGGATGACTGGACACATTACCCCTTGTGGAGGTCAGCAGTCAGTTCAGGGGGAAATGTATGTGGGTTTCTATCAGTTTCCATCTTGGGACTTCATGTGACTGAACAGGGCAGATCTTTGACACATGGGAGAGAATTTTCCAAGTTTTAGTGAGATGTGGAGAGCAGGATTTGCTGCTTCTTCTTTCCTTCCGTTCTGCCGCTGTGCGTCATCAATAAGACATGGGGGGGGAGGGGGGTGAATGGCTCATGCAGCTTCAGGGGCAAGTTGTCACCATTCTGACCAAACAGGCAGTAAGCTCCTCCCAGTCATTCCATAGAGTATCCCTTAAAAGACAGGAACTCTGCATGCTTCCCACTGCCCAGTGTTCCCAGGAAAAGTTTAGAAGAATGATGGGGAAAATCTCCAGGAAAGGCATAACAGTAAAGTTCCAAAAGGATTATAAACAGTTTACAGAGAGGGATTCATCGGAGAAGTGGGCAACAAGTCGGCAAATGGAGAATCACTTGGGAAAATGTGAAGTTGTTCATTTTGGAGGAGATAATAAAAGAACAGAGGACTATTTAATTGGTGGAAACTGTAGAAAGCTGCACCACAAAGGGACCAAGAGGGAAATGTGCAGGAAACAAAGCAAGTTAGCACAAAGTTACACCAGGTCATCAGGAAGGGGAATGGAATATTGCTCCTGATTTCAAGGGATTTGCAGTGTAAGTGTTTGAAGTATACACCTGAGAGCAACTTTATATAGTGCGAGTGAGACCACATCTGGAGTAATGAGAGAAGTTTTGGTCCCTTTATTTAAGGTGAGACATCACTTCATCGGAGGCATTCAGAGAAGATTGACTGGGATGATCCTTGGTTTGAAGGGATTCTCTTTGAAGAAAAGGCTGAAGAAGTCGGGACTCTACTCACTCGATTTGGGAAGAATGAGAAGGGAACTCTTTCAAACATATCGGCTTCCTCAGGGGTTTGACAAGGTAAAGACTGACAGGATGTATCCCAGCATGAGGGAACCTAGAACCAGACTCTGGGTCAGTCGCGGAATCAAGGGTTCTGTTTTAGTTTTGTCAACTTTAATGCAACACCAACACGGGTAAGGGGTTTCAGTAGCAATGGAGCTGGGGCGAGGGGGAGACAAGCAACATTTTACAGATTGGAATTCCTGCTGCTTGTGATTGTGTAGATGTCTGATCAGAAGGTCACCTTGGGGTCAGAATAGGAGAGCAATATTGTGAAGAGTGTAGTTCTGCCTCAGACAGTTCCCAGGGAGAGGGAGGGGCTCAGCAGTGAGGGAAAGGAATTTGTAACATCAACTGAAGGCAATGGGTTTAACCATTGCAATGTTTCATTGGAGGAAATTGCAGCCAATCGCGTAGTGGGAGTGTGATGAGCAGTTTGATAACTGAGTAATGGAGAGGGATGGTGGGGAGGGAGAGCTGGGCATTGTCAGTGTACATGTGAAACCTAACAGTGCTTTTGGACGATGTCACTTCCTGGCAGTATGTAGGTGAGAAACTGGAGGGACCAAGGATAGATCCTTGAGGGACACCAAATACAAGGAATTCAGAAAGGAAAGGGAGAGTGGAGATGGAGATGGATTTTCCAACAACCTTGAAGTCAAATATTAGTTAGTAGCAGAATGGGTGAGCAGGACGTAACCAGAAAAGACCGACAGAACAAGGAACAATATCTGTGAATCGGTGAGGGGGAGTGATGATGATGATGAGGAGGAGCCTGACTCTTCATTCTATTTCTACATTCGTGAGATTACCCAACCCCACCCTCGTCTCAGCTCATTTACTGAAATACTTACTCCATCCCTGTGTTATCTCCAGACTTCATTATCCAAACACACTCCTGGCCAGCCTCCCACATTCAACTTACATATAATCTCAAGAATATCTAAAACTCTATTGCCCAAGTGCTCGCTTGCTCTATAACTTGTTGATCCAACAAAAGGCTCCCGTTTACAAGCAACTTCAAATTCTCACCCTTGATGTAATTCCTGGCTGTGAACATCCCTGTCTCCCTGCACCACACAACCTGTGAGACCTCAACAACTCATTTTCTGTCAGACTCCCAACGATGTGTTTATTCATTGCTTCACCGGATTGGCTGTTTCTACTGTTGCCAAGGCAACATGGTCTGGAATTCCTATCCTAATCCTTTCATATCTGTTTTTCTCCTTTAAGGTATCCCCGAAAACCTGCTTATTTGGCAATTCTTTTGATCACCTGACCTAATATACCCATCTGTTGCCTAATGTCAGAAATCATCAATAGTATTTCGTGAAATTATAAAAATGATAAAAATACAAACTGTTGTTGATTTGCACATACATTGTCAACTTTTCTCTGTCGCTGAGTGAATAATCTGTCATGTCTCTTACCCAATCACATTGTGGGAGCACCTTCACCACACAAACTGCAGCTGTACAGGAAGTCAAACATCACCCTCTCCCCACGCAATGGGGCTTTGACATTAATCACTGGGATCTGTGGAAGGAGAAACACAGTTGATATTTCAGGGAATGAAAATGTTGCAGAATTTGATGGTCAGAAATGGAAGGAAAATGCATTCTTTTGTTGTAAAAAGGAATGATTCACTGGCAAAGTGATTGTGGAAAATTCAGTCCGTTTAGAGAGCAGCACGTTGTCAGGGGTTGGCCAGCAGAGGAAAATTAACTTACAAAAGGTCTGTGAAAGTAACAGTAAAACACTGAACAACCCAAACACCCTGTTTCCCAACACTTTAACTCCCCTTCCCGCTCCACCAAGGACATGCAGGGCCTGGGCCACCTCCACCGCCAAATCCCAGGCACCTGATGCCTGGAGGAAGAACACCTCATCTTCTGTGTTCGGATCCTCCAACCAGATGGGATCAATGTGGATTTCACCAGTTTCCTCATTTCCACTCCCCCCACCTTATCCCAGATCCAGCCTTCCAACTCGGCACCACCTTCTTGTCCATCTTCCTTCCCACCGATTGGCTGCTGCTTGACCTGCTGTGCTTTTCCAGCATCACACTCTGACACTGGAAACACCCTGACTCTGACACTCTGTAAAACCTGCCCTATCTCTCCCTGCCAGGCAAAGCTGTGCATGTGTCCCCCTGCAGCTTGCCCCTCACAAAGTTGGCTGCCACACTCCTGTCCCATGAATCACTGCCCCCAATAAAGATGGCGGCGCTCACTCGCACCATTCACCATTTGAAGCATTTTCCCGTTTGACACAAACACGGTCCTGGGATTTTCAAATTTGTGTTTTCCGATGTGCACTAAGTTCTGTAAAATGTCTCAGCCCGTTCCATTAAAATTTCCTTCTCTTCCTGGTCACTATGCCTTTCCTTTCCCCTGCCCTGCACCTTCACACATTCCCATTGCCTTGGTCACAACACACACTGTGCTGCCAGTGAAGCTGATCACGTGGTTGCTTATAGCCACGTCCCTCATTCACTCCGATTGGTTGGAGGACCGACAGGTACTGCCTGGTCTTCCAGTCCCATCCCTGTCTTCTTATAAGAGGTATAAGAGTGAGGGTTCATTCCTGTTTCTCCTGATGTCAGGCATTAACAACAACTACCTGCATTTTATGGAGCCTTTCACACTGACAATTCTCCGAAAGTGTTTCACGAATGCTGGAAACATTGATTAAAGAGAACAACTTTAAGATACATATTTAAGGAGGACAGAGGGGATTAGGAAAGATATTCAAGAGGTTTTTTTTTAGATTAGATTACTTACAGTGTGGAAACAGGCCCTTTGGCCGAACAAGCCCACACCAACCCTCGAATGAGCAACCCACCCAGACCCAAACCCCAACCCCTACATCTAACACTACGGGTAATTTAGCATGGCCAATTCACCTAATCTGCACACTTTTGGACTGTGGGAGGAAACCGGAGCACCCGGATGAAACCCACACAGACACGGGGAGAATGTGCAAACTCCACACAGACAGTTGCCTGAAGTGGGAATTGAACGCGGGTCTCTGGCGCTGTGATGTAACAGTGCTAACCACTGTGCCACCCGTCTGCAGCTGCAATCGTGGAGTGATGTTTGTGGGGAACAGCTTACAACGGAGACAGTTAGTGGTTAACCACAGCTTAACAACCCCATGTCCTAGCCCCCTACCCCACACACTAGGCCTTGGTCTCACAGCCTGTCATTACACACTACCTATGGTTTGCCACTCAGTCTCCATTAACAGCTAGTCACCCTCCCCCAGCCAGATCGTTATCTACTCCTTTACCCAACCATTCTTCTCGCTCTATCCCTACCTATCCTTTACTCCTTACATCCTCCCCTAAACCCTACCTTCTGCATATAAACCAACATTTGTTCTCACAGTAACATCAGCTGTGAGGAAGGGACTCCGGATCTGAAACGTTAACTCTGATTTCTCGTCACAGATGCTGCCAGA
This sequence comes from Hemiscyllium ocellatum, assembly GCF_020745735.1. Taxonomy (NCBI): domain Eukaryota; kingdom Metazoa; phylum Chordata; class Chondrichthyes; order Orectolobiformes; family Hemiscylliidae; genus Hemiscyllium; species Hemiscyllium ocellatum. The sequence continues at coordinate 39,077 of NW_026869274.1, read as the reverse complement.
CCTGCTGAGCTTCTCCAGAACCTGCTGATTGTTGTTTCTGATTTACAGCATCCGCAGTTCTTTTGGTTTTAATTTACCGGGAGTTTGTAATTCAGGTCCAGCAGCCTCTGTCCCAGTCTCTGCTGTCTCTCCCACCCCCACCCAGTGACACTGCACCTCCACAGCTCATGGACAGGTGTCGTCTTGCTGGCCACACCCCTCATTCACTCCCATTGGCTGCAGGACCATACAGCCTCTCCTCCCATTGGTCTGGAGCTGCCGTCAATCAAGCCATCCCCCATTGTGAGGTGAGTGGTGGGCTCCTCGCTCTCTCTGCCTTGGGATGAGCTTCATCATTCACAGTGAATGGGGCAGTATCACAGAGCACAGGGGCTGGGGGCTATTCAGCCCATTGAGGCTGTGTGCTCTCCCTCTAGAGATGCTGCAAATCCGTACCCACAGCCTCCCAATCTTTCCATAGAAAGTAAAATTGCAAATCTGTTTGAGAACACCTGCTGAATCTGTGTCCACCCGCTGTTCAGACTGTTCCAGATGCTCAATGTACTCAGTAAAATGTAGGTCACATATTCACATTATTTTCCATTTAACATAAAGTAGTTACTAATATTGTGACATTGTTAACAATTCCCCTCTCTCTGTAAATTAAAATATCCTAGAAACAAATCTGCACCTGGTCGAAATCACTGCTTAACCTTCTCAGATCCAAGAATTATCTGTGCTGAGATGTACAGCTCAGAAACAATGGACCAATTCGCCCATGCCAACTAGGAATCCTAAACTAACAGAGTCCCACTTGCCAGCTATTGGTCTGAATTCCTCAAAACCCTTCCTAATCACGTACCCAATCGGATGCCTTTTAAATGTTGTAATTGTATCAGTCTCCACTAATTCATCTGGCAGCTCATTCCATTCACACACCACACTCAGCTTGAAAACGTTGCCCCTTTGATCCCTTTTAAATCTTTGCCCTCTCAACTTAAACCTACGTGGTCTTGTTTTGGACTCATCTAACCTGGGGAAAAAAAAGCCCCCAGCTGTTTACCATATCCACACCCCTCGTGATTTTATAAATCTCCCAAACGTCACCTCTCAGTCTTTGATTCTCAAGGGAATTTAACCCCAGCCTATTTAGCCTCTCCGTGTAGCCCAAATCCTCCAACTGTAGCAAATCTTTGTAAATCTTGTCTGAACCATTTCAAGTTTCACAACATCCTTCTCAGAACAGGAAACTTCAAACTGAAAACGGAAATCCTGAAATGGCTTTATCATAGAACAAAGAACAGAAAAATACAGCGCAGTACAGGCCCTTTGGCCCTCGATGTTGCACAGACCCAAGCCCACCTAACCTACACGAGCCCACTCCCCTCCATTTGCCTATCCAATGCCCGTTTAAATGCCCATAAAAAGGGAGAGTCCACCACTGCTACTGGCAGGACATTCCATGAACTCACGACTCGCTGAGTAAAGAATCTATCCCTAACATCTATCCTATACCTCCCTCCCCTTAATTTAAAGCTATGCCCCCTTGTAATAGCTGACTCCATACGTGGAAAAAGGTTCTCATTGTCAAATGTCCTATCCAGCCACAATATAACGTCCCAGCCGCTGTATTCAATGCATTGACCAATAAATATAAGCAAACCAAACACCACCGTCACTACCTGCCAACCTGCGACTCTACATTCAAGGAACAATGTACCTCTTTTTTCAGCAACACTCCCCAGGAACTTACCATTAAATACATTAAGTCCTGTCCTGATTTGCCTTACCAAAATGCAGCAGCTCACATTTGTCTACATTGAACTCCATCTGCCATTCCTCACTCGAATGGCCCATCTGATCAAGATCCTGTTGTATTTTAAACTAACCTTCTTCACTGTCCACTACACCTACAATTTTGTATTTTCTGTAAACCTACCTCATATATTCACATCCAAGTCATTTATTTAAGGACCCAATATCCATTCCTGCAGCACACTGCTTTTCAGAGACTTCCAGTCCACAAAGCAACCCTTCATCACCACCCACTGTCTCCTACCTTCAAGCCTGTTTTGTATCCAAATAGATAGTTCTCCCTGCATTCCATGTTATCTAACCTTGCTAACCAGTCTGCTCTGTGGAACCTTGTTCAATGCCCATATAGACAATGTCTACAGTCGGTCTTCATCAATCTTCCGAGCACTTCTTCAAAAAAAAACTCAATCAGGTTAGAGCGACAATTTCCCACGCACAAAGCCATGCTGACTCTCTAATCATTCCTTGTCTTTCCAAATACATGTAAATCCTGTCCCTCAGAATCCCTTCCAACAACTTGCCTGCCACTGACTTCAGGCTCACTGTTCTCGTGTTCCTTGGCCTTTTGTTACCACCTTTATTTAAAAAAAAAGAATGGCACCCGTCTTCCAGCACCTCACCTGTCACGGACGATAAAACCAATATGTCAGGGAGGGGCCCAGCAATCACTTCCCGAGCTTCCCACAAATTTCTGGAATACACCTGATCAGGCCCTAAGGCTTTATCCACCTTGATGCAATTTAAGACATCCTGAAACTCCTCCTCTGTAACAGACACTTTTCAAGTTATCACTATTCATTTCTCCAAACTCTCTAGCTTCCACATCCTTCTCCAGTGAAAAAAAAAGACATGGAATATTAGAGGTGCGAGGTAGGAGCGAAGGACTTCTGGGAAGGTGAGTCTAACTCAGTAGCTGAGAGAGTAGCTCAGACTGAGCTGTCTCAGTCCTCAAGGACATAACTGTTCAAATGGGGTTTGCAGCAGCTGGTGAGGGAACAAGGTACTACATCTTATTGTTATGAATCTACCAGCTGCAAATGCATCTCTCCATGACAGTGTCGGTAAGAGCGACCATCACACAGTCCTTTTGGAGGCAAAGCCTCGCCATAAAGTTGAGAAAAACCTCCCTTGTGTTGAGTGCTACAATCACCGTGTTAAATGGGACAGATGTAGGAACTCAAACTGGATCTCTCTGAGGCACTGTGGGATAACAACAGCAGCAGAACTGTACTCCAGCACAATCTGTAATCTCATGGGTTTGTACATCCTGCACTTACCCATCACAATGGACAGGAAAGGAGGGCATGCCATGAGCAGCACCAGGCATACCTAAAAATGAAGTGCCAACCTGGTGAAGCTACCAAGCAGGACTATCTGCATAATCAAACAGCATCAGGAGCAAGCAACAGAGCTAAGTGATCCCACAACCAATGCAGTGGGTCAGGGCTCTGCAGTTCTGCCACACCCAGTTGTGAATGGTAATGGACAATTAAACAACTAGTTGCAGGAAGCACTACAGATATCCCCACCCTTACTGATGGAGGGGTTTCAAACATCCATGCAAAAGATAAGATGACAGCATTCTCCATCAGTTCCTAACATCACAGATGTGAGCTTTAAGCCAGTTCGATTTAGTTTGAATAATATCAACAAAATGGTTAAGTCGTGTAAAGGCTTTGTGTCCTGCTAACATTCTGGCAATAATACTGATAGCTTGTGCTCCAGAACTTGCCACCCACCAAGCCACGTACTGCTCCAGCACTGGAATCTACTGACAATGTGGAACATTGCCCAGGGATGTTGAAATAAAAACACAGGGCAAATCCAATCTAGGCAATTTTCCTCCATCAGTCCAACTCGATCAGCAGTAAAGTGATGGAAGCAGTCATTAGCAGGACGAACAAGCAGCAGCTGCTCAGCAACAGCCAGCTGAGTGACACTCATTTTCGGCTCCACCAGGGCCACTCAGCTCCCGATTGTGTTACCGCCCTGATTCACAACCTGACAACCAGCTGAATCCCAGAGGTGAGGTGAAGGGGACAGCTCAGTCCCACTCTAACACCACTATTTCTAGCTGATTCTACCCTCGTCTCAGCTCATATACTGAAACTCTCATCCATGGTGTGTTATCTCCAGACTTAATTATCCAAACACACTCCTAGCCAGCCTCCCAAATTCAACCTCCCTGTAATCTCAAGAAAATTTGAAAACTGTCATCCATGTGCTCACTTCTCCCCAAACATGTTGATCCATCAAAGGGCTCCTATTCATAAGCAACAACAATTTAGAAAACTCACTCTTCATATAATTCCTGGCTGCGATCATCCCTAGCTCCCTTCACCACACATCCTTTGAGACCTCGACAACCCATTTTCTTCGAGACTCCCACTGATTTGTTAATTCATTACTTCAACTGTGTGGCTGATTCTACAGTTGCTAAAGCAACATGGGCTGAAATTTGCAGACAAAACCTCACAGGTCTGCTTTCCACTTTTAAGACATCCCTCAAAACCTACTTTTTGGCAATGCTTTTGGTCAGCTGACCAAATATCTCCATCTCTGGCCTCATATCTAAAGTCCTCAATAATATTTTTGTGAAAGCATGATAATAAAACTACATACTGTTCTTGGTTTGGACATTATCTTCAAATCATCACTGTGGCTGTAATGAATAATCTGTAATGTCTCTTACCCAACCACATTGTGGGAACACCTTCACCACACAAACTGCAGCTGTACAAGAAAGTCAAACATCACTCTCTCCCCAGGCAACAGGGCTTTGGCATTAATCACTGGGATCTGTGGAAGGAGAAACACAGTTGATGTTTCAGGGAGTGCAAAATGAATTACAGGGAATGAAAATGGTTCAGAATTTGATAGTCAGAAATGAAAGAAAAATACACTTGCTTATTGGAAAAAGGAATTCTTGACTGTCAAAAATATTCAGGAAAAAAGTAATCTGATAATAGAGCAGCACATGGTCAGGGGCTGGGCCACAGTGAAAAACTCATTTACAAAGGGTCTATAAAAGTAATAATATAATACTAAACAGATGAAAAATACACAAATGGTTCGAGACTGAGGAGGCTAGACATTGACAAAGTGGTCCTGAGGGAGCCCAGAGGTGAATCAGAGCAGGATTGGCTGCTGTCATCACAATGACTCTATACCAGAGAAAGGCTGCACATGCGCCTGGCTGCACCTTGCCCCCTACAAAGATGGCGGCCGCGCACGTGTCCAGTGAATCGTTGTCCCGAATAAAGATGGCGGCTCTCACTCAGCCCTGCAGCCGCGTGGAGGCCATTCCCCGTTTACTGCAAACACAGGACTGAGACGTTCAAATTTGTTTGTAAAATCTCTCTGCTCATAGCAACACAGCTTTTCTCCCGTTTCCCTGTTTATTTCTTTCCTTACCGTCTCCATTCTCTCCAAAACTTCCCGAGCATTCATTACAGCGACTCTGTGTCGGGCGCGAGGTGATCACATGGTTTACGTTAGCCCCGCCCTTCGTTCACTGTGATTGGTTGGAGGACTAACCTCCCGCTAGGTCCTCCAGCTCCGCCCACCGTCCTTTCATTGGTCCGGTGCTGACATCAATCACCCAGGGGGGTCACTGTTGGCTGGAGCATGCGCAGTGTGTCCTGCTTTTGCTGCGATGTTGGGTCATGTGATGGGAGAGGTAAAAACAATGACTGCAGATGCTGGAACCCAGATTCTGGGTCAGTGGTGCTGGAAGAGCACAGCAGTTCATGCAGCATCCAAAGTGCAGAGAAATCGACGTTTCGGGCAAAAGCCCTTCATCAAGAATAAAGCCAGTGAGCCTGAAGCGTGGAGAGATAAGCGAGAGGAGGGTGGGGAGAAAGTAGCATAGAGTCCAATGGGTGAGTGGGAGGGGATGAAGGTGATAGGTCAGGGAGGAGAGGGTGGAGTGGATAGGCGGAAAAGAAGATAGGCAGGTAGGGCAAGTCCGGCCAAGTCATGGGGACAGTGCTGAGCTGGAAGTTTGAACTAGGGTGAGGTGGGGGAAGGGGAAATGAGGAAACTGTTGACCTCCACATTGATACCCTGGGGTTGAAGTGTTCTGAGTCGGAAGATGAGGCGATCTTCCTCCAGGCATCTGGTGGTGAGGGAGCGGTGGTGAAGGAGGCCCAGGACCTCCATGTCCTCGGCAGAGTGGGAGGGGGAGTTGAAATGTTGGGCCACAGGGTGGTGTGGTTGATTGGTGTGGGTGTCCTGGAGATGTTCCCTGAAGCGCTCTGCTCGGAGGCGCCCCCCAGTCTCCCCAATGTAGAGGAGACCACAACGGGAGCAACGGATACAATTAATGAAATTAGTGGATGTGCTGGTAAAACTTTGATGGAAGTGGAAAGCTGCTTTCGGACCTTGGTTAGAGGTGAGGGAGGAGGTGAGGGCACAGGTTTTACAGTTCCTGCGGTGGCAGGGTAAAGTGCCAGGATGGGAGGGTGGGTTGTAGAGGGGCGTGGACCTGACTGGGTAGTCACGGAGGGAACGGTCTTTGTGGAAGGCGGGAAGGGGTGTGGAGGGAAATATATCCCTGGTGGTGGGGTCTTTTTGGAGGTGGAAGAAATGTCGGTGGATGATTTGGTTTATGCGAAGGTTTATAGGGTGGAAGGTGAGCCCCAGGGGCGTTCTGTCCTTGTTACTGTTGGAGGGGTGGGGTCTGGAGGGCGGAGGTGAAGAATGTGGACGAGATGTGTTGGAGGGCATTTTTAACCACTAGGGAAGGGAAATTGCGGTCTCTAAAGAAGGAGGCCATCTGGTTTGTTCTCTGGTGGAACTGGTCCTCCTGGGAGCAGATACGTCAGAGGCGGAGGAATTGTAAAACGGGATGGCATTTTTGCAAGAGGTAGGGTGGGTTGAGAGTTTGCTGAGGGTAAGAATTCCCTTTGCGTGAGCTCTGCAGTAGATTTCCTTTATTCATGGAGGGCATTGCCTTCCTACTCATGACTGTATAGCTGTGACTGATGATTCAATGCTATCTGAATCAGTACATAAACACCCCATTTTCACAACATCTGAGATCTTTAGCACATTGTATTACGCTCTTCTTTGGAAACAACAAAAACATGAATTGAAGCCTCAAGGAATCGGAGCAGGCGTAGGCAATTCATCCCTTTCAGCTTGTTCCCCCATTCTATCAGATCATGGCTGGGCCAACCCAGGCCTCAACACCTACTTTTATGCTTGATCCGCATAGCCCTCAACTGCTCAATATTTCAAAAATCTATCTGCCCTCTTTTAAAATAGAATCATACATTCCCTACTGTGTGGAAACAGGCCTTTCAGCCCAACAAGCCAGAACAACCCTCCGAAGAGTAACCCAACCATTCCCCTCCCACATTTAACTTCCACAAAAGTTTGGGTGAGAAAATTCTAGCCATTCACTGAGAGAAAAAATTCTTTACTTTTTCTAAAATGAATGTTCCCTTGTTTGAGACTTCATTGGTGCTGGAAGATCTAGTCAACATCTACCCTGTCAAGCTCCTCAGAATCTGGTTTCCATAAGATCACCCCTGCTTATCTATTCTTGATAGGTCAACCCTTTCATCCTCGAAGCAGCTAAGTGAATCTTTTTTGAATGGTCTCCAATGTTGGTTTATCCTTTATTAAATATGGAAGCTAATATTGTATACAGCACTGCAAGTGAGGACTCAGCAACAGCCCCAGTGTGGATAACCAATCCTCAATCCATGCTAATACATTACCCCAATACCACGAGCTCCTCAATTGTGCAATTAACTTTTATGTAGCACCTTATCATTTGCATTTTTAAATTCCAAATAGAGAATATCATGGGATTGCCCTTTATCAGCCCTGCTTGTTATCTCCTCAATGAACTGTCGCAAATTTGTCAAATATAGTTTCTCTTTCACAAAACCCAGTCTACCATGTTTAATGATAAGCTTGTCTTCGTGTCCTGCTATTTCTTACTTCAATATTCGACTCTGTAGATTCTTTCAGTAGATTTGCTAAGTATGATTCCCCTCTCTTAAATCCATGCGGACTCTGTCCAATCCTGTCACTGTTCAGTAAGAAACTTGACTGTACTCCAATATAGTTAGTAAACGTATATGTATTTATTTTTAAAAATTGATTACTTATAAATGCTGGACCCATGCAACATCAATGAATTTATGACTCTGAATTTGGGTTATAATGTTTTTTACTGTTAATTCCTTTTCATACTGTGTTATGCAGACAGCACCAAGTGATCACTCTTAATTGTGAGTAACTTTGAAAATAATATATTTTAAAAATGACACCCCAAAATGCTGCCTCATTAATGTGCAAGGAGGATTTTATTCAATAGTTTGCAGATAAAATTGAACAGCTTTTTGCTGCAATTTGGCCAGACTGCAGGTTACACCAAAGTATCAGTGTCTCACCTTTAGTGTGTTCCCAGATATCACACAGCTGCAGTATTTTGGTTTGCACTCAGCTATATGTTGTTCTCACTTGTTTCTTTGTGAAAGATTACAAAATTAACTTGGATGAATGAACTTATGACTTCTTTAACCAATGTTGGGAGAAAAAAAAAGTCAGTATTTCAAGTGCTGATAAAGTAAAATAAACTGATAATCAGTAGAAAGGGTTTAAGATAGATATGGAACAAATGCTGGCAAATGGGACGAGATTAATTTTGAATATCTGGTCAGCATGGGCAAATTGGACTGAAGGGTCTGATTTATGTATTGTACAACTGTGACTTCATTCTCTCAGTTATTCAAGAAGTTGAATACTTCGAGGAGGAAAAGGAGAATTTATGCAGAGAATGCACTTGAAATGATGACTGAGGGATATCAAACTCACATTGTTTCATCACCTTTTCCTCTGGGTTCTTCAATGAACAAACTTGCTTTGTTCTCTGAATAACTATGTATCATGTGATTTGTTTTACACAAAATATTTCGTTAGGATCGAGTGAAATATTAAGAAGTGTTCATTTTTAAAATTTAGGCAGCTTGATTATTAAGCAAGAAAAGGTTAGTGTTTTACGCCCACTGAATCATTGCTCTATAAAAGATAACAAGCTTTTTATCTGTTCTGGCACAATATATGGAAGTCAGTTCTGAAGGAAAACATCCTCGTAGGTAATGTTCCCACATATGGGGAGTAATTGCTTCTGGTCACTCTTCAGGCTATAGAGGCTAGGAAAGAAATGAGTTGGCCAAATTTAGCAACACCATTTGGAAGGACTGTGCTCATTGGGGAAACTTGCAGGATCTGGAGAAGGAACACGTGTTTCAGAATGTATGCAATAAACCTGAACATGGTTATTGTTTTCACAGAGCTTGGGACCCGACTGGAGCAGCAATGAAGCTCGTATTGTTTTTTTAAATTTCCGAGCTTGCCAAATTATTGTTGGTAAATGCAGGTGACTTTGTCAAAGCACATTTCACACTCCCCAGCTAGGAATTTGGTCCCAATTCTGTCAGTCCATCCATTCCCATGGATAACAGGTATTTTAAATGTGAGCACTCCATTTAACTATTTGAATTGAATACTTCAGTGGTTACATCTTCTTGGATTCTTTATTTCAAATTACTCAGTGATTTTTGTCCTCCCTGAATTTGCCAAGCACTGGGCAGTTCTGGAATATTCCAAACATTTACAATAGATGCATTCACACTTTTGAAGGCAACCTGGCAGATTTGAATACCATTCAGGTAGTCAACAGCAATACATAAGTAACTTTATGAATTGCTTACTGTACACCAACAACATAAGCCAAGTACTATTGAACCCACAGATCGTCTCCCAAGGATTCCCAAATCTAAACAGTGCATTCCAGGTATGCTCACTCTCACCATCGGGGAGCAGTCTCCCAAAGTGCTCCCAGAATTTAGAAAGCACACACACTGCCCTCCAAAGCTAAATCTGCTGTCACAGGCTTCACTCTTATTGCACACAGTGACATTTATTGTCCAGTTCTTTAATGTGTCAAATGATTTTACAAACAATTTATCAAATTCTTTAAATCCTGAAGAAATGTGATGTCAGTCCTTTGTAGAAGTAAATGGAAGGTGTGATGTTTGCTTGACCTTTGGCTCTATGTATCAGACCGAACTGAACCTTTAGCAAGATGTGGCATGTTACCCACAATCTTTGTTTAAAAAAGCAAAGATTATGCTCTGAGATTTAAATGTTCAATCAGGTTTGATCAAAAAGCCTTCCAAAAATTGAGAGTTTGACTTCAGCTCCTTTAAAGAGACATGCACTTGGCCTTCAATTTTGTGACATGTAATCATTCTTTGGTAAAGGTGGCTGTGTGCAACACTGCAGGGTGTTGTGCTGAAGTGCCCCATTGGGTGGATGAGCTTTATTACCGGTGTAACTTGGCTAATTTTGAGATGGAATGTTACTTTGAGTTAAATCTTGTTTTTAAACTGAGGCGTGCTTGTGTAACTTTAGTGTGGAAACTATGCTCATGTTTGCAATGAACCTTTCACCTTTGGAGATTATTTACAAACCAGATCAGAAAAACACTGAAGTTCAATATAGAAAGCACAGTACTGGAGAACTGCAGGTCCAGCAACATCTCTGAGGGGAATAAAACATTGTAAGTTCCAAATCCAGTGACCTTTTGTCTGTTCAGACGAAGAGTCAGTGAACTTGAACTGTAACATTGTGGGCGGCACGGTGGCACAGTGGTTAGCACTGCTGACTCACAGCACCAGAGACCCGGTTTCAATTCCCGACTCAGGCGACTGACTGTGTGGAGTTTGCACGTTCTCCCCTTGCTCCGGTTTCCTCCCACAGTCCAAAGATGTGCGGGTCAGGTGAATTGGCCATGCTAAATTGCCCGTAGTGTTAGGTAAGGGGTAAATGTAGGGGTATGGGTGGGTTACGCTTCGGCGGGTCAGTGTGGACTTGTTGGGCCAAAGGGCCTGTTTCCACACTGTAAGTAATCTAATCTAAGTAACGTTGTTTTCTCTTCACCGTTGCCCTCAGAACTGCTGAGTTTCTACAGCACTTTGTTTCTGAGGTACAGATCTCCAGTTCCTGCAGTTTATTGTTTTGTTATAGATCCTATGATTTGACTTGCGAGAGGCAGCAACTGTGATCAACTGGGATAAAACTCCCCAACCATGGGAAAAAAACATAATTCTTTATACTTTGCAAAACACTTCTGTAAATAAGAAATGCAATTCAGCTAAGTGCAAGAAGATATACCATCTGCCGTGTCTCAAACCTGCTACTCATCTTTGAGAACGAATCTGTCAGAATTGTGTTTGTTCACTTCCTTTGAGATTACAGTCCACAAATGTCCCAGTTCCAGTTCCTGGGCCGGGCTCGTTTACCACATTGCAGTGGGGTGTGGAGCTTTGTGTCAGCCTGAAGTTTTTGTTAAGAGCAACATTGCAGGTTGAAGTTGACGCTTTTGACTAATATTGCGTCATCAAACTTGGAGGAAATCCTTCCGAATGTATTGATTAACTGGACTGAGCCTGTTTACATGCAGTCCTGTTAGTAGTGCTGAAATTGTCTAAGTTAAGAATCACACAACACCAGGTTATAGTCCAACAGGTTTAATTGGAAGCACACTAGCTATCGGAGCGCCGCTCCTTCATCAGGTGATTGTGGAGGGCACAATTCTAAGACACAGAATTTATAGCAAAAATTTACAGTGTAATGTACTGAAATTATACATTGAAAAATACCTTGATTGTCTGTTGAGTCTTTTAGCTGTTCGAATACCATGATTGACACATGAAAGAAATGAAACTATCACAAAACCTGGTTGTAAAAGTTGCATTCCTGACAGGGGCCCACCCAATCACTCATTGTATTAATCACTGCACAGTCTCAACAAAGGAATGAAACTGGGTGGACCACATGACATCTACTAATGCACTGGAAAATACAACCACACAATCAGCCCTCTTGACACTGCGACTTCTGCCTCACTGTGGGCCGACAGCAACAGAACTGTACTCCAGCGCAATCTGAAATCTCATGGCGTGGTATATCCCCCACTCCACCAATAACATCAAGCCAGGGGATCAATCCTTGTTCAATGGAGAATTCAGGTGGGCGTGTCAGGAACAGTGCTGAAAATGTGTTGCTGGTTAAAGCACAGCAGGTTAGGCAGCATCCAAGGAACAGGAAACAAGGAACAGTACCAGGCATAGCTAAAATTGAAGTGCCAACCTTGTGCAGCTTCCAAACCTGCATGCTAAACAGTGCAAGCAACACCAAATAGAACTAAATGATCCAACAACAAATGGATCAGATCTGAGCTCTGCAGTTCTGCCACACCTAGTCAGGAATGGTGATGGAAAATCAAACAACTCACTGCAGGAAGCATCACAGATATCCCCAGCCTTACTGATGGAAGTGTCTTACATATTCATGCAACAGACAAGACAACAGCATTTGCAGCAATCTTCAGCCAGCAGTGCCAAATGGATGAGCTTTCTACATTGGTCCCTGACATCACAAATGTGAATCGAATTGTTTGAAAACTTAAATCAGATCAAGAAATGGACAAGTAGTGTAAAGGCTATGGGCCCTGCCAACATCGTGGCAAATAACACTGATGGCTGTGCTACAGAAATTGCTGCCCACCAAGACAAGTACTGCTTCAGCACTGGGATCGATCGACGTTGTGGAACATTGCCTATGGATGTTCAACACAAAAAAACAGGGCAGAGCCAACTCAGCCAATTTCCCTCCATGCATTCACACTCGCTCAGCAATGAAGTGGTGGAAGGTGTCATCAACAATGCTGTCAAGCAGCTGCTCAGCAATAGCCTTCTGTGACGCCCAGTTTGGGTTCTGCCAGGGCCACTCATATCCTGATCTTATTTCAGACATGATTCACAAACTGACAAACAAATGAATTCCGGAGGTGAGGAGAGGGTGATAGCCCAGTCCCACTCCAAGACCACTATCTGACCTCACCACATTCTCAGCTCATTTGCTGAAACTCTCATTCATTCATTTTGTTAACTCTAGATTTGAATATCTAAACCCATTCCTGGCCAGCATCCCACATTCACCGTCCCGTTAATCTCAAGAACATTGAGAACTCTACGGCCCAAGTGCTCACTTGTACCAGAACTTGCTGATCCACCAAAAGGCTCCCAATTATAAGCAACAACCATTTACTTTCACACCCTTGATTTAATTCCTGGCTGTAATCATTCCTATCTCCCTGCACACACACCCCCTTTCATATCTTAATAACTCATTTTAGTTCAGATGTGCAACGATGTTTTTATTTTTGAGTTCACCTGTGTGACTGTTTCTATAGCTTCCAAGGCAGTACGGTCTGGAATTCCCACCCTAACCCTCTAAGATCTGCTTTCTCCCTTTAAGGTATTCCTGACAAACGGATTATTTGGCAATGGTTGTGATCACCGGACAGAATATTCTCCATCTCTGGTCTTATGTCAAAAGTTCTCAATAATATTTTTGTGAAATTAAAAACATGTTGATTTGTACAGACATTTTCTACTCTTCACTGAGTGAATAAACTGTTATATCTCTTACCCAACCACGTTGTGGGAGCACCTTCATCATACAAACTGCAACAGTACAAGGAAGTCAAACATTACCCTCTCCACAGGCAACATGATTTTGGCATTGATCACTGGTGTCCGTGGAAGGAGAAATACACACAATGTTTCAGGGAGTGCAATATGAATTATAGGGAATGAAAATGGTGCAGAATTTGACTGTCAGAAATAGAAGAAAATACACTCGCTTATTTGGAAAAAAAGAATTCTTGACTGTAAAAGATATTGAGGGGAAAAAAACTTGATAATGAGCAGCATATGGTCACGAGCCGGGCAGCAATGGACAATTCATTTACAAAAGGGTCTGTGAACGTAATAGTAAATTACTAAACAGAGCAAAAATACACTCATGAGAGACTGAGGAAGCTAGATAATGAACAAGTGGAAATCAAGGAGACCAGAGGGGAATCAGAGCCGTGTTCACTTTTATGATCCCACAGTCAGAGATGACTAGCACCGAAACAGACTCTTCGGTCCAACCGTCCATGCCAAGTAGATACTCTTAACTAATCTATTCCCATTTGCCAGCACTTGTCCGACATCCCTCTGAACTCTTCCTATTCAAATCCCGTTTAAATATAACTATTTTAGTTGCCCTTTAGGCCCCTTTTGAATTTTCCCCTCTCACCCTAAACCTGTATCTTCTCGTTCTGGGCTCCACCAACCCAAAGTAAACACCTCGTCTATTTATGAGTAAAAAATGAGGTCTGCAGATGCTGGAGATCACAGCTGCAAATGTGTTGCTGGTCAAAGCACAGCAGGCCAGGCAGCATCTCAGGAATAGAGAATTCGACATTTCGAGCATAAGCCCTAAGGGCTTATGCTCGAAACGTCGAATTCTCTATTCCTGAGATGCTGCCTGGCCTGCTGTGCTTTGACCAGCAACACATTTGCACCTCGTCTATTTATGCTATCCATGCCCCTCCTGATTTTATAAACCTCTATAATATCACACTCAGCCTATGACAATCCAGGGAAAATGGCCCCAGCCTATTATGCCTCTCCCTGCAACTCAAATCCTCCAAACCCGGCAACATCCTTGAAAATCTATTCTCAAACCTTTCAAGTTTCAGTGCCTCCTTCTGATACGAGGGAGACCAGAATTGCACACAATATTCCAATAGTGGCCTAACCAATGTCCTGCCCAGCTCCTTTACTCAACGCTCTGACCAATAAAGGGAAGCATACCAAATGCCTTCTTCACTGTCCTATCTACCTGTGACTCTACTTTCAAGGAACTATAATCCTGCATTCCAAGGTCTCTTTGTTCAGCAAGACTCTCCAAGACCTTACAATTCAGTGTCAATCCTGCTCTGATTTGCTTTTCGAAAATGCAGCACCTCACATTTATCTCAATTAAACCCTATCTGCCACTCCCCAGCCCATTGGCCCATCTGATCAATATCCCATTGTATGTTGAGACAACCTTTATCACTGACCATAATATCAACAATTTTGGTGTCACCTGCAAACTTACCAACTGTACCGCCTCTATTCACATCCAAATCAATTAAATGAATAACGAAACAAATTCAGAAAAAAAATCCATTTCTCTGGGTGTGAATGTGCTCTGTGTAAATCCTGCCCTATGACTCTCTACCAGAGAAGGCTCTGCACAGACACCCCTCTGAACCTTGCCCCCTACAAAGCTGGCGGCTGCACGTGCCCAGTGAATCGTTGCCCCGAATAAAGATGGTGTTGCTTACTCAAGTCAATCGCCAGATGAGGCATTTTCCCATTCACTGCAAAAATGGGACTAAGTTTCAAATCTGTATTTTCCGATGTGCACCAAATGTTTGTGAAATCTCTCAGCCCATACCAGCACCATGTCCCCCGCTTCCAGCTGTTTATTTCTTTCCTTACCGACAGCTCTCCGCCCGCACATGCCGCACCGACCTCGAGCATGATCACGTCTTTTTTTTTCAAAGATACACCTGTTTTTTTTTATTTCCCCCACACTACCGTCTAACTGCGGTAGTGCTTATTTTTTTCCCCAGCACCCATAGTGTGTGCAGGTGTGAGACACAGTGAGAGACACAAAGTGCACAAATCTTTATTCAATTTCCACCACCAGGAAAAATAGGAAAACACCCGAGTGGCCTGTGACAAGCAGTGCCCTTCACATCAAAGGGCAATGCTGTGTGATCAAACAGTGAAGGGGAGGGCAGCGACTCAATCAAAATAGCGTTGGAGGGGGAAATGATGCACTCCAATCCCTGCTGCGCCCACCTCTCCCTGAACAACTCCAGGGTGTTGGTGGACACCACGTGCTCCTTCTCCAAGGACACCCGGGCCCTAACGTAACCGCGGAACAGGGGCAGGCAGTCGGCCCTAACGACCCCCTCCACGGCCCGCTGCCTGGACCTGTTTATGGCCAGTTTGGCCAGGCCCATGAGCAGACCCACGAGGAGGTCTTCAGACCTGCCCTCCCTCCTCCGCACCGGGTGCCCGAAGATCAGGAGCGTGGGGCTGAAGTGCAACCAAAAACAGAGGAGAAGGTTTTTCAGAAAATCAAAGAGGGAGTGCAAATGCCCACACCCAATATACACATGGTCCACGGACTCCACAGCACCACAGAACAAGCAGTTGGGCTGGGAGTCCGTGAACCAACGCAATCTGCGGTTGCAGGGGACTGCTGCGTGCAGCACCCTCCACCCCAGATCCCCGATAGAAAGGGGGAGGACTCATGCGTAGAGGGCTCTCCACTGGGGATCCCCACCGCCCGGTGGCAAATGGGCATGCCAAGGCGTGTCTGGGCGGTGGATGAGGGAGAAGAGGTGGACGGTGTGCAGCAGCAGTCTATACAGGGCACGCCTTTTAATGTCCTTAAATTGGACAAAATTAAAATTTCGGAGGCGGCTCAGGTTGTGGGGCACAGGCTCCCGCGGGAAGTACGGGACCTTGGGGCCAATGTGAAATTCTGTCCGGGCTGGGGTGAGC
The DNA here is from genome assembly GCF_020745735.1 of Hemiscyllium ocellatum. Taxonomy (NCBI): domain Eukaryota; kingdom Metazoa; phylum Chordata; class Chondrichthyes; order Orectolobiformes; family Hemiscylliidae; genus Hemiscyllium; species Hemiscyllium ocellatum. The sequence continues at coordinate 22,800 of NW_026869274.1, read as the reverse complement.
GCGGACGGGATCCCACCGCACATCTGAGCGTCCTCCAACTGGTGCACTACATCGGGTCCAAGCACCGCCATTTTAAGGCGTCGGATGGCGGTGGCGACGTACCGGACGTCTACCGTTGCCCTGCTCGCTATGTCTTGCGGCAACGTCCAGCCCAGGCCCCCGGCACCCAGCACGTCCCCGACCCTGGTCACCCTCGCCGCCATGGCCCTCCCCTCCGACAGCCACTTGAACCCGCGAGCACGGAGGTGCGGATTCCTGAGCAACGGCTCCCTGACGACAGCCGCTACTCCTGCCGGAGGGTAGGCGAGACGTGATTCAACCATGTTCCAGACAGTGATCAGGTCCTGGTAAAAGACAGGCAGCACCTTGAGGGCGACCTCCAAACCATCATGGTCGATGAACAGGTGCTGCGTGTTGTAGTTGAGGTTACGCACCTGGCGAAAAAATATGTCGCCAGGGCGCACCACCTAGGAGGAGGCTCGACGTAAAGGTATCGCATGATCACATCTAATCCCGCCCGTCATTCATTCTGATTGGTCAGAGGAATAACTGCCCGGCCAGGTCCTCCAGCTCTGTCCCTGCCTTTCCATTGGTCCACCGCTGACATCAATCCCCGGGGCCCATTGTTGGCTGGAGCATGCACACTGCTTCGCGGCTTTTGTTGCTGTTCATGAGTTACAAGAGTGAGGGACAAAAGTTATAAATGACACGACACCATCTCAAAACCACCTGATGAAGAAACAACAAAGCTAGTGCTCCCAGAAACATCTGTTGACCAATATGGTGGTGTTCTGTGAATTTTAGTTTTGTTCGTCCCAATCCAACACCAACACCTCCAAGTCATGAGTGAGGAAGGAATGTATAACATAAGAACTAGGAACAGGAGAAGGCCATCCTGCCCTTCGAACCTGCTCTACCATTCAATATCATCATGGCTGATCATTTCGTGGATGCAGAACCATTTACCCATGTTCTCACCTTGTCCCTTAATTAATTAATTATTTTAAAAATGTCTAACTTAGCTTTAAAAGCGTTTACTGAACTAGCATCAACTACTTCCCTGGGCAATGAATTCCATAGAGGTCAAGAAGTTCCTTCTCAATTCAGACTTAAGTTTGCTGCCTCTAGTCTTGTGGTGATGCCCTCTTGTCCTAGCTTCACCTGCCAGTAGAAACAACTCTCAACTTCTATTTTATCCATTCCATTCATTATTTTATATGTTTTCATTCTTCTGAATTCCAATGAATATAATCCCAATCTCTGTTAAGCCAACCCCCTCAACTCCGGAATCAACCTTGTTAACTTCCGCTGCACCCCCTCTAGTGCCAGTACATCCTTTCTCAAGTAAGGAGATAACAACTACATGGAGTGCTCTAGGTGTGGCCTCACCAGCACCCAATACAGCTGGAACATAACCTCTGCTTTTAAGCATAATCCCTTCAGCAAAGAAGGACAAAATCCATTTGCTTTCTGAATTGATGGTTGTACCTGGTGACCAACCTTCATGCAGAAGGATACTCAGGTCCCTCTGTATAGCAAATGATGTAACTTTTTAACATTCAAGTTTTTTTTTATGTTACTCCAACCAAAGAGTATAACTTTACATTGACAAACTTTCTATTTCATTTAATAGACCATTACCCACTCACCCAATGTTTATATGTTCCTCTGCAGAGTTTCATAGTCCTCCGCACACTTTGTTCCGCTAACCATCTTAATGTCATATGCAAACTTTGACACCCTACGTGTGGTCCCAAATCCAAATCATCTGTATCAATTGTAAATAATTGCAGTCCCAACACCGATCCCTGATGCACACTACTTGTCAATGATTGCCAGCCAGAATAATACACAGTTATCCCCAACATTATTTCCTGTTAGTCAACCAATCTAATATCCATGCTAATACTCTACCCCGAATTCCATGCACCCTTATATCATGCAACAACCTCTTGTGCAGCATTTTGTTGATGGACTTTTGGAAATCCAGGCACACTGCATCCACTGGGTCCCCGTTGTCCACCTTTCTCGAAATGTCTTCATAGAATTCCAAAAGATTTTTCAAGCATGACTTGCCCTTCATGAATCCATGCTGTGTCTGTCCAATGGGACAATTTCTAAAGAGATTCCCTGCTATTTCTTCCTTGATAATAGATCCAAGCATCTTTCCCATTCCAGGGAATAAGCCAACTGGTATATAATTCCCCACTTTTTGTCCACCTTTTTAAAACAGTGTTTTGCTGCTTTCCAATCTGCTGGGACTGCCACAGAGTCCAGTGAATTTTGGAAAATTACTGCCAGTGCATTTGCTATTTTTCCTGCCATCTCTTTTAGTACCCTGGGATGCATCCATCAGGGTCAGGAGACTTTTCTATCGTTAGCTCAATTACCTCTAAACAATCTTAAACTACCCGTTCCATAGTAATGATAGTTTCCAATTCCTCACCTTCCTTTGTCTCTGTTAATTACTGGCAAGATATTAGTATCCTCCACTGTGATATCCCATAATTCAACATATATATATATATATATATATATATATATTTATAACAAACTTTGAATATTTATATAGACTTTTGCTATCTGTCTTTACAGTCTGTGCTAGATTATTTTTCTCATGTTGTATCTTACTTTTCTTTATAGCTCTTTTGTGACTTTCGGTTGACCTTTTAAAGGTTTTTCAGTTCTAGTTTCATGCTGTTTTTGGCCACTTTGTATGCCTTCTCTTTCAATTTGATCACTTTCCTTGGATACCCATCGCTGAGTATGCCTTTTCTTACAGTCCTTCCTTTTCACTGGAATATACCTTTGCTGAGCACTTTATAAAATGTCTTTGAAAATCTTCCACTGCTCATCAACTTCCCACCATAAAGTTTTTGTTTCCAGTCTACTTTATCCAGGTTCTCTCTAATTCTATTATAGTTCCCCGTGTTCAAGCACAGGACCCAGGTATTAGATTTTATCTTCACACTCTCCATATGTATTCTAATTCAACCATACAGTGATCACTTCTTCCAAGAGGATCCCGAACTCTGAGGTGATTAATTATTCCTGTCTCATTGCACAGGGGCCAGATCTTGGATAGCTTGCTCCCTTGTCAGTTCCATTTCATACTGGTCAAATAAAAACTATCATGGATACACGTAATGAACTCCTGAAGGCTACCCTGACTGAGCTGGTTCGACCAATCTTCATGTAGATTAAAATCACCCATGATAATAAACGTACCATTTTTCCAGGCATTAGTTATTTATTTGTTTATTGCCCATCCCATGTGATGTTATTATTTGGTGGCCTGCACACTGCACCTATCAGTGACTTCCTTGTTAGAATTTTGAATGCATCATTCCTGTTTTTTTTTCTCCCTAATGTACGGCAATAACAACAGCTACTTGCATTGTATGGAATCTTTCACAATGGCAAATCTCCTCAGGTGCTTCATGGATGATCAAAACATTGATTAAAGAGAATGATTTTAAAATACATTTTAAAGGAGGATAGAGAAGATTAGGGAGACTATTCCACAGACTTCTGCCCTTGGCAGCTCCAATCGTGGAGTGATGCATGTGGGATGGGTTGGAAAGGGAACATGGAAAAGGGAAATGGAGGAGTGCAGGCAGTATATAAGGTCTTAAGGACAGAGGAGGTTCCAGACTGAGTCTGTCTGTCACAGAGAGTATGACTGCCTCATGGAGTTTGAAGCACTGCAATGTCAGGTTAGTCGAGGATAGTATAATGGTGGCTGAGAGAACTTTTGATGAGGACTCGTCTACTGAGGTAGTGTAGGCTGAGGTTAGAAACAGGAGAGGAGAGGTCACATTGCTTGGAGTTTTTTATAGGCCTCCACAGAGTTGGAGGGAAGTGGAAGAGAGGATTAGCAAAATTATTCTGAGTAGGAGTGAAAGTAACAGTGTGGTCATTATGGTGGACTTTAACTTCCCCAACATTGACTGGAAATGCTATAACTCTAGTACGTCAGATGGATCAGTTTTCGTCCAGTGTGTACAGGAGGGTTTCCGGCCACAGTATGGTGAAGGGCCGACAAGAGGGAAGGCAACATTGGATCTGGTGCTTGGTAATGAACCAGGCCAGGTGTTTGATTTAGTTCTGGGGAGCACTTTGGAGAGAGTGATGCTAATTCACATACGTTTAGTTTAGCGATGGAAAGGGATGGTTAATGCCACAGGGCAAGAGTTATCGATGGGGCAAGGTGAATTATAATGCGATTAGGCAGGAATTAAGATGCATGGAATGGGGTAGCAAAATGCAGGGGATGCAGACAATGGAAATATGGAGCTGGTTTAAGGAACAAATATTATGTGTCTTTCAAAGGTATGTCCCTGTCAGGCAAGGAGGAAGTGATAAGGTGAGGGACCTGGGGTTTACGACAGAAATTGCATCTCTTGTTACGAAGAAGGAGGAGGCTTATGTGTTGATGAGGCAAGATGGTTCAGATGGGGAGGTGGAGAGTTACAGATCAGCTAGGAAGGATTTAAAGAGAGTTAAGAAGAGCAAAGAGAGGACTCGAGCTGTCTTTAGCAAATAGAATCAAGGAGAACCCTAAAGTTTTCTATAGGTATGTGAGGAATAAAAGGATGATTAGGTTAGGAATAGGCCCAATCAAAGACAGAAGTGGGAAGTTGAGTGTGTACCCTGTGAAGATCAGAGAGGTGCTAAATGAATATTTCTCATCGGTTTTCACTCAGGAAAAGGAGAATATTGTAGAGGAGAAGAGTGAGGTACGAGATATTAGACTAGAAAGGATCGCGATTAGTTCAAAATAGGTGTTATCAATTCGAGAAGGAGTGAAAGTAGACAAGTCTCCTGGGTTGGATGGGATTTTTCAGAGGATTCTCTGGGAAGCTAGGGAAGAGATAGCAGAGGCTTTGGCTTTGATATTTGAGTCGTCATTGTCTACAGGTTTGGTACCAGAGGACTGGTGGATTCCAAATGTTGTGCCTTTGTTCAAGAAGGGCAGTAGAGATTACCCAGGTAATTATACACCAGTGAGCCTTACGTGTGTTATATGAAAAGGTTTTGGAATGGATTATAAGAGATAAGATTTTTAATCATCTTGCAAACAACAGTTTGATTTCAGATAATCAACATGGTTTCGTCAAGGGCAGGTCGTGTCTCGCAAACTTCATTGAGTTTTTTGAGGAGGTAACCAAGCATGTAGATGAGGGTAGGGCGGTTGATGTGGTATACATGGGCTTCAGTAAAGCCTTTGATAAGGTTACATATGGTAGGCTGTTGGAGAAAATGCAGAGGCATGGAATTGAGGGCGATTTCGCAGTTTGGATTAGAAACTGGCTTTGTAAAAGAAGGCAGCGAGTGGTGATTGATGGAAAATATTTAACTGGAGTCCAGTTACTAGTGGTGTGCCACAAAGATCTGTTTTGGGACCACTGCTGTTTGTCATTTTTATAAATGACTTAGATGCATGCATAGGTGGATGGATTAGTAAATTTGCTGATGACACTAAAGTTGGTGGAGTAGTGGGCAGTGTGGAAGAATGTTACAGGTTTACAGGGGGATTTGGATAAATTGCAAAATTGGGCTGAGAGATGGCAAATGGAGTTCAATGCAGTTAAATGTGAGGTGATGCACTTTGAGAAGAATAACAGAAAGGCAGAGTACTGGGTCAATGGAAAGATTCTCGGTAGTGTGGATGTGCAGAAGGATGTTGGAGTCCATGTACATAGATCCCTGAAAGTTGCCACCCAGGTGGATACTACTGTTAAGAAGGCATACGGCGTGTTAGGTTTTATTCGTAGAGGAATTGAGTTCCGGAGCCACAATATCATGCTGCAACTACACAAAACGCTGGTGCAGCCATACTTGGAATATTGTGTGCAGTTCTGGTGCCCATATTTCGGGAAGGTCATGGAAGAATTGGAAAAGGTGAAGAGGAGATTAACCAGGATGGTGCCTAGTCTGGAGGGAAGGTCTTATGAAGAAAGGCTGAGAGACTTGAACTTGTTCTCCTTGGCAAGAAGACGGCTAAGAGGGTATTTGATAGAAACATACAAGATGATCAGAGCTTAGATAGGGTAGGCAGTGGAAGTCTTTTTCTAGGATGATGACGTCAGAGTGCATGAGGGGGCAAAACTACAAATGTGGAGTGATAGATTCAAGACAGAGGTCAGAGGCAGGTTCTTTACTCAGAGAGTGGTAAGGGCGTGGAATGTACTACCTGCTAATGTAGACAACTCCGCCACATCAGTAAGATTAAAGCAATCCTCAGATAAGCACATGGGTGATTTTAGGATAGTGTAGGGTGACGAGCTGAGAACAGTTCACAGGTCGGTGCGACATCAAGGACTGAAGGGCCTGTTCTGCTCTATATTGTTCTATGACTATTGTGCTACAAGAGATTTCTGCTGTCTTAAACAGAGTGGCAGATCTTGTATCGTGGGCTTACGAAATGTCACTGATCTCTACCAAACATGTACGATGTAGAGTCAGGGCAATAATAAGATAATGCAACTGGAGGGGAACAGGTAACTCCATACAAAACCCTGCTCCTTCTCACCTATTTTCACCTCCAAAACCGAGGGAGTTCCAGAAAAACACCTCTGTATCCTACCACAACACTTTGCCCCACAATCGTGGTATCTGGCTGTTCACAATTAGAGTGGAACGGTCTGTACTGGGACCCATTGGGGCCCTGAAACACTTGGTAAAGACCAAAATCATCTGAGCATTGAGAGCCCCACCACATTGTATGCATTTTCTATTGTTTTTACTCTGTTTCTGACTCCCCTTGTTTTTCCGAATGAACCTGTTCAAAGTTGTTATTTGACACACCTGCACTAGCTGTGAATTGAACCCAAGCCTCCTGCTCCAAGATTCAGGATATTTTCATCACATCACAAAACATCGACTCTAACTTCCCTTGTCCCTGAATATTTCTGGTGCTTAGCTGCTGAGTCACGCCCGAATCAACTCTGCAAATGGGAGGGGCGTAACTGGAGGACCAAGCAGCGGCCGGTCCTCCAACCAGTGAGTGAGGAGCGGGGCCAAAACATTCTCGGGAGGGAACGCTTCAGGATTGGTCAGAAAGCAAACTGTTTTGCAGGATTGATCGTTCTCACTACATCGTGGAGGATTAAACCTCTCTCATAAATCAATGTGAGATTTTAAGGAATAGTTGAGAAGTAAATCTGATAACGTACATATTTTCAATCGATTTGCACAACTCGAGTAAGAAACTTATCAACTTCTTATCAGAATGACTGGTAATTTAAATACCTGGCCGGTATGGTTAAGTTGGACTGAACAATCTACTTGCGTGCTAGACATCTATATATCTCTATCTCGATAGAACAATTGTTAATGATGTGTATGTCACCCATGATTCTGAGCATTTATGAATATTCTCTATAAACAACGATAACCTCAGGCACATGCGCAGTGTCACATTGATCAGGACAGGGAGAGAGACATGGAGCTGCTTTCTCCGGCAGCGGCTGCGATCGGCTTCAGAGAGCGGCGCTCAGAGCCGGTGTGTGGGAGCCTCGCTGGGAGAAAGGAGCGGAGAGAATTCACAAGTCCCGGATAAAGGTTTAAAAAAACTCGAAAAACCCTCTCCAGGCCCGGGGAAGGAGGTGGCGGTCTCTGATCAGGGAAGCGGCCCAGGGTCACGGCCGCCATTTGTTTGAGGGAAGAGGGAGCGCTCTGGGCCGCCATATTGAGAAGGTCAAGGTGCAGGAGGGCGGGGCTATCGGGGTCTGTAGAACAATCAGAGGAAAGGGAAGCCCCATTGTTACTGATGAATTCCATGAACACAGCGTCACTGGGCGGTCCCGCAGGAATCTCCTCTCTCAGTCCCTGCTGTGATGTTTCACCCAATCACAACCAGCAGCTCTCCTCCTCTCTCAGCTCCCCTTCTGTCCTTCCTGCAGCATCTGTCCCCTGGGGCATTGAGCTGCCTGTCCTGTCCCTCCCTCAGCTGTTGTTCTGTAATCCCTGTGATATCCCAGTCCCATCTTCGATTACTTCACTAAAGACAGGAATGCACCTGATGGATTTCTCTTAACATCAGCAATTGTTTAATACTCACTTACATGTTTTTACTTATATATTTTTTGAAGTATTTAATTCAAATTTAATCGTTTGCAATGGCGGAATTTGAACCTGTGTCCAGAGAGCATTTGCTGAGTTTCTGGATAAATTGCCTCACAATAATGCCACTAGGCTATCACTTCGCCTGCTCACAGGTCGAGCATCCCAGTGCAACATGAATCCAAACCATTTCTTCCTGCACAATTATTTGATCCTGAACTCTGGTGATATCACTCGGTATCTCTCCATGTGGGATACCTCACTGTGTGGGTCTAATTGCTGTCTCTGTCAGCGTCATTCACTCATGCAGCTACTCCAGATCCTGAGCTAACAAAATTCTCCACTCCAGAGAGATGAGGCAGCACAGGCCAGATCTCTATGTGGTCAGTGCCATTCTACATGTGTAACCCTCACAGCATCAGTCTAATTTTGCATTCTGCTTATTTCTGTGTCTTCTACAGATACTCAATAGATTTGCCAACTGCTGGTTGGGAAGATGGTTAGTCAGCCTGAGAAACAATGGTCAGGGAGGTCGGGAGCCTTCAATAAATCCTGCCGTCAGGTAAGATCATTCACAGTGCACAGAGCAGAGAGCAATGAGAGGGCTCCAAACATCAGCTAACAGGACATGACATAGATATAGTGCTGGAGGAGGAGGACAGTACAGACACACCCCAGACTCAAGCACCATCTTTACTTTATGTTTTCTTGTACTGGGACAGCATAGGGAGTTCCCATTTTTCAATCCAGGCATGTGCTGTCTTGGTGAGCATCAGGACAACAGAGGGAAAGCAGGCCTCCCATGAGAGGGTAGTAATGCTGCCTGGGATCTTTCTGTTCCCTATTCCTTCTCTAAAACTGTATCCATGGCTTGTCTTGTGGACCAGTGTCTTCAATCATTCTAACTTCTACAACAGTTCCTAACTCTGTCACCTCCTCACCTCTCACCAATTACTTCACATATTTGAAAACTCCAGTCCAGATGACCATCCATATCGCTGTAACTTCCTTCAGTCTCTACAACATGCCTTGACTCGATAGTCTCCTCCAATAACTGGAGACGTAGGGTCTGTTTCTGTACAGCATGACTTTTTGGCCAAGGTTTCTGAAATGAAATGCGTCGCGTTTGCCTGTGTTTGGCCAATATCCCTTCTAATCTTCTCCTCTCCATGTACCTGCCCAAGTATCTTTTCCATGTTGTAATTGTACTCGTTTTCACCATTTCCTCTGGCAGTCCATCTGTCTATGCACCATCCTTTGTGGAAAGTGTTGCCCCTCAACTCCCTCTTTAAATCCTTGCTCTCTCACTCCACCTTTGTGCCTCTAGCTTTGAACTCACCTACCCTTGGCTATTCACCTTACTTAGGCCCTACATTGTTTCATAAACCTTTATAAGGTCACCCCGTGGCTTCCTCTGCCTGGGGGAAGCATTGACGACAATGTTACAAATATCTCCAACTCATGTACTCAATGCTCTGGCCACTGTTGGCTAGTGTGCCAAATGCTGCTTTCCTCACCCTGTCCACCTGTGATGCCACTTCCAAGGAACAAAGTAACTGCATCCCTTGGTCTCTCTCTGTTCGACAAACCGCCCAGGGCCCTGCCATTAACTGTGTTACTCCTCCATGGTTTGTCTGAACTAAGTTCAATACCCAAATTAAACTCTATCTTTCATTCCTTAACCCTCTGTCCCAGTTGATTACCATCCCCTTCGATAACTATATTCTATGCCCACTCTTCCACTAATCTTGGTATCAACAAACATAATAACAGAGACTCCTATATTTTCACTCAAAACGTTTATGTAAATAATGTACAACAGTGGTGCCAGCACCAATCCTTACAGCACACTACTTGTCAGAGACCTCCAGTCTGAACAACAACCCTCTCCCACCACCCTCTGTCTCCCACTGTCGTCCCATTGTGTATCCAGTTGGCTAGCTCTCCCTGATCCCTTGTGATCTACCCTTACTGACCAATGTATCATGCTACACCCTGACCAAGGGTTTGCTGAAGCCAGAAACAACATCTGTTGCTCTGCCTTCGTCTATCTTTTTGGTCACATCTTGAGCAAACTCCAGTCAAGTTTGTGAGACATGTTTTCCCACGCACAAAGCCAGGCTGGCTGTTCGTAATCAGTCCTTATCTTTCCAAACGCATGTAAGTCCTACCTCTCAGAATGACCATCAACAGCTGACCCACCAGGATGTCTGGCTCATCAGTCTGTAGTTCCCTGGCTTTCTATTGCAGCCTTTCTTAATTAATGACACAACATTATAATCATAGTCAGAGAGTCATACCGCATTGTTTGGTTAATGCTAACCATACTCTAAAACGGATCTCATCCCACCTGCCTGTTCCTCGATCATATCCCTTCAAACCTTCCTATTTCTGTACTAATCCAAATGTCTTTGAACCTTGTAATTGTCCCCACATTCATGCCTTCCTTGGGAAGTTCATTCCACACGCATCCCACACTCTCTGTGACAATGTGTCCCCATGTACTTTTTTTTAAATGTCTCTCCTCTAAACCTAAGAATGTAGTGCCTTGACTTGAAACTCCCCTGTCCATGGGAAAAGACAACTCCCATTAACTCTATCTATCCCCCTCATTACTTTATAAACTTCTATGAGATCATCTGTCAACATTCAGGTTTCAATGAAAAAATACCAACCTATCCAGCCTTTCTTTATAACTGAAAACTTCCATAACCAGCCACATCCCAGTAAATCTAATCTGAATCCTCTGTAGCTTAATAATATTCTTCCTATAAATGGGTGACCCGAACTGGACACAGCATTCCCGAAGACGACTCACCAATGGCCTGTATAATCTCAATGCGACTTCCCAACTCCTATCTCCAAAGGATTGAACAATGAGAGCAAGTGTAGCAAGCAAGTTTTTTTTAACCATCCTGTCTCTCCGTGTTGCAAACTTCAAAGAATTATGTACCTGAACCCCGAGTTCTACAACACTCCCGAAGGTCCTCCCATTAATTGTATAAGTCCTGCCCGTGTTTGTTGTACCAAATGCATTCCCTCACATTTATTCAGATTGAACTCCATCTACAGTTTATCAGCCATTCACGCATTTCATCAGCATCCCTTTGTAATCTCAGAAAACCTTCTTCACTGTCCACAATGCCATCCTTCAATCTACCAGCCTACCACATGCAGCTCTCTATGGTACAAATATCTCTGCTAGGGGCCCTGCAATTTCTTCACCAGCTTCCCACAATGTCCTGCGCTACATTTGATCAGGTCCTTGGGATTTATCTACCTTTGTGTTTTAAAACCTCGAACGCATCCTCTTCTATAATGTGGAATCATTTCAGTTATAGAGATGTATAGCACAGAAACAAATCCTTCGGACCAACCCCTGAATGACGTATCTAGTCACATTTGCCAGAACTTTGCCAATATCCCTCTGAACCCTTCCTACTCATACACCCATCCACATGCCTTTTAAATGTGTTTCTATCACCCTCCACTATTTCCTCTGGCAGCTTATTCCATACACTCTGCAGGAACCAATTGTCCTTTAGGTCCCTTTAAAAAGTTCCTCACGCATTTTAAAGCTATGTCCTGTCGGTTGGGAATCCCCCAACCTGCGGAAAAGACCTTGTCTGTTGACCCTATCAATTATCATCATGATTTTAAACACCTTTATCAGTTAACTTCTCAGCTTCCCATATTCAAGTGAATTCAGCTCCAGCTTATTTAGCTTTTCCCTGTAGCGCAAACCTACCAACCCTGGCAACTTCCTTATTCATTTCTTCTGAACCCTTTCATGTTCCATAACATCCTTCCTGTGGCATTGAGAACAGAATTGCACACAGTGTTCCAATAATAGTCAGGACAAACACTGTTTAGCTCCCTGAGCTCCCCAGTCTTTATCCACAGTAAGGTCCAAAGTGAAATATTTGTTTTGGATCTTATAATTTCACACATCATTGGCTTCATTGATCATTAAGGATACCGGTTTTGTCCCTTGCTCTTCTTTTGCTCTTAATACACTTGTAGAATCTCTTTCAATTCTCCTTAACTTTCTCTGCCAAAGCTATCTCATGTTCCCTTTTTGCATTCCTGATTTCCATCCTAAGTGTATTTCTACAGCCCCGATGCTCCTGAGGGGATTCCCTTGAGCCAGCCAGTTATATCTGACATGTGTCCCCTTTTTTCTTCTCCAGAGCCTCGAAACACAGCCAATGTTTCCTAATTCTATCAGCATTGAGCTGCACACTAACAGGAACATGCTGGCGCTGAACCCTCCTTTTATCTCGGTTTTAAGATATTCCTACTTGCCAGACTTCCCTTTACCTGCAAATAACCTTCCCATATTTACTTTAAAAATTCCTGTCTAATCCTATCTTGCTCCATTGTATAACTTGAACTTGTGGACCAGGTCTGTCCTTTTCCATCGCTATTTTCAAACTAATACAATTGTGGTGACTTTCCAAAGGGCTCCCCCACTAACCCCTCAGTCCCGTTCCCGACCTTGTTTCCCAAGGGGAGGTCAGGTTTAGCCCCATTCTCCAGTTGGGCTTTTTACATTATGACGGGAGTTTTTGGGACACAATTAACAAATTCCTTCCATCCAAATGCTTAACGCAGTAGCAATCCCAGTCCAAGTTTGGAAAGGTGAAGATCCCCTTCCGTTACGATCCTATTATTCTAACTGGTATCTGCGATTTCCTGACACATTTGCCCCTCCATCTCCCATTGCCTATCGCTGTAGTACGACCGTAGCAAACTGATGACCAATTTCTATTTCTCAGTTCCACCAATATCGCTTAACTGGGCGATCCTGCATGAATACTCCCTCTAGGTACTGCTGGGATTTTTCCCCCAATCAAAACCACCAACTCTCCTCCTGTTTTGCCTCCTGTTCTATCCTTCCTGCAGCATCTGTCCCCTGGAACATTGAGCTGCTGGTCCTGTCGCTCCCTCAGCTGTGTTTCTGTAATATCTACAACATCCCAGTCCCATGTTCCCATCCATGCTCTGGGTTCATCTGCCTTATCTGTCTGACCCTTTGTATTGAAATAAATGCAGTTTAATCCACCAGTTTTCCCTTATTGCCTGCTACGTTCTTGCCTGCCTTGTCTATTTATATTGCTCTCTTGAACATCTGTACCAGCCTCAAATTTCTTTCTGGCCTTCTGACTGTTTGGGGTCCCACACTCCTGCCAGACGAGTTTAATTCCTCTCAAGCAGCTCCAGCAACTCTCCCCACCAGGATATGGGTCCCCCTCCTGCTCCCAGTTCAGGTGTTTTCCCCACCCTGTCTGCTTGTGCTGACACCTTCAGACAACCAGGGACTTGTCCACCAAGGTCCATGTGTATTCCTCAGTATTCCAGGAGAACCTACAATTCATAATGGATATCGTTTACTTATTAAACTTCCAACAGTGATCAGAAGTAAACTCCATCTGCCAATACTCTGCTCAGTTTATCATCTGATCGATATCAGACTACAGCTGGAGACCATACTCCTCACTCTGGACAACACCCTCACCTTTCATGTCATCTGCAAACCTACGAATGATACTTTCTCCTTTCACATCTGAGATATTAATGTACATAATAACCAGCAATTGGTTCTGTACAGATCCCTGTGGTACACCCGCTGGGCAAAGGCTTCCAATCGTGAAAGACACCCTCCACCAATTGTGGATCCAATTTTCCAACTTGCCTTGGATCCCATGGGCTCTTCCCTTTTGGACCAGCCTTCCATGTGGGACCTTGTCAAAGACCTTAATAAACTCCATGTAAACCACATCATCTGCACTGCCCTCATCAATATCAGAGGACAGTCCTCTACCAAATCCATACAGACAATCCCTAATGTATTCCTGTCATTTCTAATATTGGTTCATCGTGTCCCTCAGAATTGTTTCCAATAATTTCCCTCCCCCTGCTGTCAGACGATCTGCTCTATAGTTACCTGGCCTATCACTGCTACTCTTGAACAAAGGAACCACATTAGCGATCCTCCAGTCATTGGGCACTTCGCCTGTGGCCAGCAAAGTATTGAATATATCCAGGGCCAGGGCCCCTGCAATCTGCTCCCTTCTGTCCCATTACAGCCTGGGATATACTTTGTTGTTACTGGGAATTTCTCCACCTTTTTGCCCGTGAATACATTTAATGCCTCCTTCTCATTGATCTTAATATGTTCCAGAACCTCACCATCCCAACTGAAACCCCCGGCTACAATGCCTTGCTCCTGTGTGAATACAGATGGGAAGTATTCATTGAAGACCTCACCTACATTCACTGGCTCCATGCACTGATTGTCCGTTTGGTTTCTAACAGGCCCCACTGCTTAGTTGGGGATCCTCTTACTCTAACTGTACTTACTAAATATCTTGTGCCTTATCCTTAACATTATCTGCTAAGGATATTTTGAGACCATTGATTGCCCATTGATTTTTCAAGACACCCCACCCCCACCCCCACCACCGGCGCTTTCTATCTCATGCCTTTGATCCCCATTATTGTTAGTGTTACCCATTTTGCCAGAGGTTCCACAAGGTTGTGAACCATTGAATATTTATGTTCCACATTTTGTTCACCCTGTAACCACATCTCTCTGATGTTTAAATCTCTTTCATCTATGTCACAAATCCAGCTACCTTATTGAAGAGACTTTGTCGATGCAGAAATAAAAATCTGTACTCTTTCCCACAATTTCCTATCAGATACTAATTCGCTAATGTAGAGTTTTAGTTAAACCTTATCCCATCCTGTTCCTTTCTGCTTGTCTTCAGCCACATCCCCATGCTGTTCCAATGCGTCACCTTTTCTATTTGAATTTGGAAAACACTTTGCTGTGGGTATGTCGTGCAGACCACGTGAGCATGGGCAGATGTCCATCTCGAAAGGACAAGTGTTTGGGTTTTTTGCACATCAGCAATGGTTTCATACATGTTTATGGATTGTTAATTATATTATTTGAGTTTATTGATTTCAATTTCTGCCATTTCAGACGGTGGGATTCAAACTTTCCTCCCCTGAACATTAGTTGAGGTTTTGGATACATGCTCTAGCGATAATACCACTAGGCCATCACTTCGCCTGCTCACAGTTTGCTCACTCTTTGACCGTTATAGCAGTGCATCATGAAGCTAAACCTATTCTTTTGTCACAATTGTTTGATCCTGACACCTTCCTGCATTCTGGTGATATCACTTAGTCTCTCTCCACGTGGTATCCCTCACTGTGTGGGTCTAATTGCTGCCTCTGTCAGTGCCTCTCACTCTTGCAGCTACTCCAGATCCTGAGCTAACAGAATTCTCCGCTCCACAGAGATACAACAGCTCAGGCCAGGGATGCAGACTGATCTCTGTGGGGCTCAGTGTCATTCTACATGAGTTATCTTCACTACATCAGTGTAATTTTCCATTCTGTCTATTTGTCTGTCTTCTGTAGGTACTCGGGGAGTCCTGACTCAATAGACTTCCCAACTGCGGGGTGTCTCGTCCATCACCACATTGAAGATGGTTGACCAGCCAGAGAGACAAAGGACATGGAGATCTGGAGCCTTCACTAAATCCTGCAGTGAGGTAAGATCACTCACAGTGAACAGAGCAGGAAGGAATGAGAGGGCTCTAAACATCAGCTAACAGGACATGACACAGATACAGTGCTGGAGGGCGAGCACAGTACAGACACACCTCTAGCTCAATCACCATGTCTACTTTAACTTACGTTGCACTGAGACAGCATAGGGAGTTCACAATCCAGGCCTGTGCTCTCTTAGTGAGCATCAGTACAACAGAGGGGAAAGCAGGCCTCCCACGAGAGGGTGGAAATGCTGCCTGGGAACTTTCTGTTCTGTGTTCTCTCTAGAACACTGTACCTATGGTATGTCTTGTTGATCAGCGTCTTCAATAATTTTTAACTCCTATAACCGTTCCTATCTCTGTAACCTCCTTCTTTCCATGTAGGCCCTCTGCATATTTAAAATGTACCGCATTCCAGACTACCATCCCTATCACTATAGCTTGCTTCAGTGTCTACAACATGCCTTATCTCAGTATTGTCCTCCTCTTTAACTGGATACAGGGTCATACAGCAGGAAACTGAACCTTCTGTCCAAGTCATCAATGCTGACCATTTTTCCAAAACTGAACGAGTCGCATTTGTCTGTGTTTGGCCCATATCCCTTCAAAACTTTCCCTCTCCATGTACTTGCCCGAATTTTGTTTCCATGTTGCAATTGTGCTTGTTTTGCCCATGTGGCCCTGTTAGTTCGTTCCGCCTATGCACCATCCTCTGTGGATAATGTTACCTCTCAGCTCCCTCTTTAAATCTTTGCTCACTCACCTCACGTTTATACGCTCTTGGACTCACTTACCCTTGGCTATTCACCATTCTTATTCTCTGCATGGTTTTAAAAACTTTTATAAGTCACCCCTTATAAGCCTCCTCTGTCCAAGGGAAATATTGAAGACAATGTTACAAATATCTCCAACTCATGTATCAAAGTGCTGGCCAATGACGGCAAGAGTGCCAAAGGCTGCTTTCACCACACTGTCCACCTGTGATGCCACTTCCAGGGAACAATGTAACTGCACCCCTTGGTCTGTCTCTGTTCAATAACACTATCCAGGGTTGTACCATTAACTGTGTTAGTCCAAAACTCAATACCTGAATTAAAATCCATCTTTCATGTCATGCTCCACTGGCCCAGTTGGTCGGGATCCCCTTTGATAACCGTATTCACTGCCCACTACACCATTAACTTAATCATCCACAAAATTACTAACAATGACTCCGATATTCTCAACCAAATCGTTTGTCGATGATGCACATCAGTGGACCCAGCATCCATCTTTGTAGCACACCGCTGGTCACAGGCCTCCAGTCTGAACAACAATCCTCTCCCACCACCCTCTGTCTCCTACTGTCAGGCCGATTTCGTATCCAGTTGTCTAGCTCCTCCTGATCACATGTGATCTAATCTTACAAACCAGTATTTCATGCTAAATCCCGTCAAAGGCCCTGCTGACTTTAGTGGAGACAATGTACGATCACCACTTCAACAAAAACAATCAAGTTAGTGAGACCTGTCTTTGTACGCACAAAGCCATGCTGACTATCTGTCATCAATCCTTGCCTTTCCACATGCATGTAACTCCTGTCTGGCAGAATCATTTCAACAACGTACCCACCACTGACATTGGGTTACTTGGTCTTTAGTTCCCTGGGTTTCCATTGCAGTCTTTCTTAAATAATGGAACAAAACCATATGGTTGTCAGAGCTGGACTGCATGGAAACTGACCCTTCAGTTGGTACCAACCATAATCTCAAACTAAACTCATCCCAGCTGCCTGTTGCTGGCCCATATCCCTCCAAACCCTTTCCTATCCATGTACTTAACTAAATGTCTTTTAAACATTGTAAATGTACTGACATCCACCTCAGGAAGTTCATTCCACACCCAAACCACCCTCTGTGTAACAACCTGCCCCTTATTTTCTTTTTTTTTAACATCTCTCTCTTCTAACCTTAAAAATGTGGCCCATCCCCTTGAGATTCCCTCATCCTAAGGAAAAGGCAACTACCATTAACTCTATCTATATCCCAACTTTTTTCTTAAACTTCTATGAGGTCACCTCTCAACCTCCAGGCTCCACTGAAAAGAAACTCCGCATATCCAGCCATTTTTCAGAACTCAAGCATTTCATACCCAGCAAGGTCATGGTAAATTTCTTCTGAACACCTTTCAGGTTAATAATGTTCTCCCTATAACTGGGTGACCAGAACTGGACAGAGTATTGCAGAAGAGTTCTCACCAATGTCCGTACAATATCATAATCACGTCCCAAATCCTCCACTCAATGGACTGAGCAATAGTCAGGCATGCCAAGCACTGTCTTATCCATCCTGTGATGTGAGCTTCAAGAATTATGTACCTGAACCCGGAGGTCCCTCTGCTCTAAAACACTAACCGAGGCCCGAACATTAATTGTATCAGCTCTACCCTTGTTTGTTTTACCAATTGCACTACCTCACATTTATTCAGATTGAAGTCCATTCATCCATTTCATCAAGATCCCTTTGTAACATTAGAAAACCCCCTTCACTGTCCACTATGTCACCCTCCAGCCTTCCAGCCCATCACACATGACTGTCAATGGTACAAATACTCTTTGCTCGTAGCTCCTCGATTTCTTCCCTAGCATCCCACAGTGTCCTGTGATACACTTAATCAGGTCCTGGTGTTTTCCATACCTTTTGTGTTTTAAAACCACCAGCACCACCTCTTCTGTAACATGCACTCTTTTCAAGTCATAGAGATGTACAGCATGGAAACAGACCCTTCAGTCTAATTCATCCGTGCTGACCAGAAGACTTCAATAAATTCATCCTATTTATCAGCATTTGGCCCATGTGCCTCTGAACCCTTACTCATATACCCAACCAGATACCTTTTAAATGTTGTAATTGTATCAGTCTCCGTTACTTTTTCTCTCAGCTCATTCCATACACACATCACGTGTGCATGAAAAGGCTTTCCCTTCGGTCCCTTTTTAAACCTTTTCCCTCTAACCTTAAACCTATGCCCTCTAGATTTGGACTTCCCAACCCCTGGGAAAAGACAATGAATGTTTATCCAATCCATGCCCTTCATGTTTATATAAACCTCTTTAAGGTCTCTGATGCTCCAGGCAAAATAGCCCCAGCTTATTCAGCAACAACCCTGGCAACATCTTGGAAATCTTTTCTGAGCCCTTTCAAGTTTCACAACATCCTCCCTATAGCAGGGAGTCTGGAATTGCGGAGAACTCTAATTGTGGTCCCAGTTCCCTGAGTTCCCCAGTCTTTGACCACAGTAAGTTCTGGAGTGAAAAATTTGTTTAGGGTCTTAACCATATCTGCTAATGAAAGCCAACACACCATACGCCTTCTTAATACCCTCTCAAATTGGTTGGTAACTTCAGGGACACCGGATCCCTCTGTTTGTGTACACTGTTAAGAATCCTGCCTTTACCTATGTAAGTTTTTTCTGCAGAATCCTCCAATCTGAAACCATCCCTATCATTGTAACTTCCCACAGTCCCTACAACACTCATAAACTGTGAAACCTCCTCAAGTCACTATATTCGTAATGCCTGCAAAATTCTCCAATCCCGATATCCATCCTTAACTCTTGTAAATGCCACCAGCCTCCACTGCCCTTATGGGGAACATTGCAGAGGAGGGAAGAGTTGTAGAGACTATGCCATGTTACTGAGGTAGGAAGGGCTGCAGAACCTGGAGGATGGTGCTAGTGTAGGAAGGGACTTGGATCCTGCAGGCGGTTAGAGGGACCGGGATTCATAGAACCTGCGGGATGGGACCAAGAATGGGTTGTGAAACATGAAGGATGTTATAATTTGAACCACAGATAATTTTTGATTGAACCATTCAGCCGTACTTAGAGTCAAAGAGATGTACAGCATGGAGACCGACCCTTCGGTCCAACCCGTCCATGCTGACCAGATATCCCAACCCAATCTAGTCCCACCTCCAGCATCTGGCCCATATTCTTGTAAACCCTTCCTATTCATATACCCATCCAGATGTCTTGGCACCAACCTTCACCACTTCCTCTGGCAGCTCATTCCATACACCTACCACCCTCTGCATTGAAAAAAATTGCCCCTTAAGTTTTTTATATCTTTCCCCTCCAACCATAAACCTATGCTCTCCAATTCTGGACTCCCACACCTGAAGATAAAGACTTTGTCTCTTTAGCCTCTCCATGCCCGTCATGATTTTATAACCCTCTGTAAGATCGCCCCTAATAATTTTATAAACCTCTGTAAGTTCACCCCTCAGCCTTCGATTCTCCAGGGAAAACAGGCCCAGTCTAATCAACCTCTCTCTCTAGCTCAAACCCTGCAACCCTGGCAGCATCCTTGTAAATCTTGTCTGAACACTTTCAAGTTTCACAACATCCTTCCAATAGGGAGGTGACCAGAATTGCACACAATATTCCAAAAGTAACCTAATCAATGTCCTGTACAGCAACAACATGACCTGCCAACTCCTGTCCTCAATACTCCGACCAATAAAAGAAAGTATACCAAATGCCTCCTTCACTATTCTACCTACCTGCGACTCTGCTGTCAAGGAGCCATGAACTGCACTCCAATATCTCTATGTTCAGCAACACTCTGTCAGACCTTACCATTAAGTGTATAAGTCCAGCAAAAATATGCTTTTGCAAAATGCAGCACCTCACATTTATCTGAATTAAACTCCATCTACCACTTCACAGCCCATTGGCCCATCTGATCAATATCCCATTGTAATTGGAAGTAACCCATTTCGCTGGCCATTACACCTCCAATTTTGTTGTCATCTGCAAACTTACTAACTATACCTCTTATGCCTACATCCAAATCATATATCTAAACAATACATAATATTGGACCCAGCACCGATCCTTGTGGCACTCCAATGGTCACAGGCCTCCAGTTTGAAAACCAACCCTTCCCCACCACTCTTTGTCTTCTACCTTTGAGACAGTTCTGCACCAATTGGCTAGTTCTCCCTCTATTCCGTGAGATCTAACCTTGCTAGCCAGTCTCCCATGGGGAACTTTGTTGAACACCTTACTGAAGTCCACATAGATCACATCCACTGCTCTGCCCTCATCAATCCTCTATGTTACTTCTTCAAAAAACTCAATCAAGTTTGTGAGGTATGATTTCCCACTCTCAAAGCAATGGTGACTATCCCTAATCAGTCCTTGCATTTCCTTGACCCTGACTCATGCATGGACATCCTGTCCCTCACGATTCCCTCTAACAACGTTCCCACTGATGTCAGGCTCACCAGTCTATAGTTCCCTGGCTTTTCTTTACTGTCTTCCTTAAATAGTAGCAACACGATATCCAACCTCCAGTCTTCTGGCTCTGATGCCCTGTTTCTAGAGATCTTTACCGGAATGGCTGTGCAAATCTTCAGGTTCCCAGGCTGGGAGGTGTGAGTTCAGATATGAATCTATTTGCCCATTCTCTCTGTGTGCCTGAGATTGATCTGGTGGCGTTCTGGTAGAAAGCACTCTCAGTATATCCGGTAACACCCAGATCTACAGGACTGACCACAGCTCACCTCATCAAAGCCTTCGTTTAGAATGGTCTTTATTTTAATATTTTTAAATGGCAGTTTTGTGAGATGCAGGAATTGAGGAGTTGTCATTTTTGAAAGAATGAAACTTTTATCATTGACCCTGACCCATGCACCGGGGATTCGTGGATTCTGTTATTCTCTACAGACTATCACTCAGAGGATTGTATCACCAGGGAATCTGAGTGCAGATAGTCTTTGCTTGGTAGAGTGTCAGTTTCCCAGTTGATGTCAGCTCGGACACAGTGTTTCTGGACAATGTGTTACTGTGTAAATACCTCACCGACTGGTTCAGGGTGAGTGCACTGGGCCCTGAGCACCAGGAACTGGGAAACCTCATGCTGATTGTATGCGGCAAAAGTGAGAATTGCAGATGCTGCAGATCAGAGTCTTGATTAGAGTGATGCTGGAAAAGCACAGCAGGTCAGGCAGCATCCGAGGAGCAGAAAAATCAACGTTGTGCCAGATGTCGATGTTCCTGCTCCTCGGATGCTTCCTGACCTGCTATGCTTTTCCAGCAACCATTCTAACCTAGACTCTATTGTATGTGAGGCTCAGCGGAGAAAGTGAGGTCTGCAGATGTTGGAGATCAGAACTGAAAATATGTTGCTGAAAATGCGCAGCAGGTCAGTCAGCATCCAGGGAACAAGAGATTCGACGTTTTGGGCATTACTGAAGAAGGGCTTATGCCCAAAACGTCGAATCTCCTGTTCCCTGGATGCTGCCTGACCTGCTGCGATTTTCAGCAACACATTTTCACTGGGAGGCTTAGCACCAGACTGGGTGAGAGCAAGCTCCCTGAGTAAATGACAGGTATGGAACTTGGGTCCTCCTGCTGTCTTTGACCTAGTGCCATATTGTTATCTCCCTCTCATGAGTGAGTGTGGCATGTTCTCTAGTCCTGACAGTGTCCACTCCCTGGAAACCCTTCCAGCTGTTGAACATCTCCCCTTCTCTCTCACTCCCTCCAGCCCTTCCAACCTGGCCTTGGTCTTGTATCTCCTGCAATCCTAAATGACCAATGTTATCGCATTGCTTTCCTTTGAGCTGTGTGGGAACAAATCTGAAGTAGTTTTGGGCCATTGGAAGAAAAAGATAACTTCCCCTTCTCCACCTTTTGGCATACAAGTCTGCTTGTTTGTCTCTCCTCCCATAAGGGGAAGGAACCATCCTTCAGCATCCACCCTGTCCATTCCCCGAGGATCAGTACATTTAATGAGGACCAACTCTCCTCCTGAGACCCTCAGTGACACAGCACCGAAGTGACATGATTTATGTCCCCCCGATTATTGCAACTGCTTCCTTTTGCTCTATCCTCCCTCCCTCAGTCTGAAACCTCCACCAGTCTGGACAGTGCTCCAAACCACTAATTACTGAGAATGCTCCAACCTCCTACCTCTGTAAACTCCTCACACTCCTACAATCCTCCTGGGGCTGTGAGAACCTCTCCAGCTTCTACAGTCCCTCTAAATGTATTGCATCTCCTACAGCCCTAACCACTCTTATGCTCCAGTCACTACATTTCTCCATGCATCTGTAACCCCCGTCCAGCCCTTTCAAATCTGCCTATCTCTCCAAGGTCCCGCACTTCCACAAAACATCCC